>NW_026652280.1:78123775-78238330 GCF_009828535.3 Hylobates moloch | reverse complement strand
CAAAAAAAAAAAAAAAAAAAAGATGAGCCACTCCACTCAAGGCAAGGCAATGGAACAACATGAACAACATACTTAGGGAGTGCCTTCTTTTTAGCCAGGCTGGACCATGGAGGGAGAGGAAGGAGATCCATGTGTCACATTCTAAGAACTCACAGTGTGGTAAAAGGCAAAATGAAGCCAGGCATATAGTTTGTAGGCCTGTTTATGCCCCTCTCCCCTTTCTGTTAATGTTTGCCAATATGCTAGCTGATATGGGGCTTCACCCCCCAAATCATTGAGTTCTTGGGCAGAAAGATGTATTTTGATGAGGGGCTCTTGAAAATCCAATGGTGATCAATAAGAAAAAACCCCAAGTGATCATCTAATAGACTAGAGAATTAAACTTTGCATGAGGTTTGGTCGAACGCCATTCTAGATGTTACTAGGAAGGTGTTTTTGGTTTGTTTGTTTCTTTCTTTCTTTTGAGACAGGGTCTTGTTCTGTTGCCCAGGGGTGGGGTGCAGTGGCGCCATCACAGTTCACTGCAGTCTTGGCCTCCTGGGCCTCAAGCCATTCTTTGGCCTCAGCCTCCCTAGTAGCTGGGACCACAGGTACGCACCATTACGTCTGGTTAATTTTTTGTATTTTTGGTATAGAGACGGGGTGTCGCCATGTTTCCCAGGCTGGTCTCGAACTCCGGAGCTCAAGTGATCCGCCTGCCTCGGCTTTTCAAAGTGCTGAGACTACAGGTATGAGTCTGAAGGTATTTTTTACATGTGATTAACGTTTAAATCAGTAGACTCCAGGTAAAGAAGATCACCCTTCATAATGTGCCTCATTAAATCAGCTGAAGCCTTTAAGAGCAAAGACTGGAGTTTCTGAAGAAGAAGGAATTCTCCTAAAAACTTTGCTATAGGCCGGGCGCGGTGGCTTATGCCTGTAATCCCAGCATTTTGGGAGGCCGAGGCGGGCAGATCATCTGAGGTCAGGAGTTCCAGACCAGCCTGGCCAACATGGTGAAACCCCGTCTCTACTAAAAATACAAAAATTAGCCGGGCATGGTGGCACATGCCTGTAATCCTAGCTACTTGGGAGGCTGAGACAGAAGAATCGCTTGAACCTGGGAGGCGGAGGTTACAGTGAGCCAAGATCGAGCCACTGCACTCCAGCCTGGACAACAGAGCAAGACTCCATCTCAAACAAAAACAAACAAACAAAAAAAACTTTGGTATAGAAAACCTGCCTTCCTGAGTCTCCAGCTTACTGCCCTGCTGAATTTATTTATTTATTTAATTTTTTTGAGACGGAGTCCTGCTCTGTCGCCCAGGCTGGAGTGCAGTGGTGCCATCTGGGCTAACTGCAACCTCTGCCTCCTGGGTTCCAGAGATTCTCCAGCCTCAGCCTCCTGAGTAGCTCGACTACAGGTGTGCACCACTACGCCCGGCTAATTTTTGTATTTTTAGTAGTGACCGGGTTTTACCATGTTGGCCAGGCTGGTCTGGAACTCCTGACCTCAGGTCATCCACCCGCCTCGGTCTCCCAAAGTGTTGGGATTACAGGCATGAACCACTGCACCTGGCCTGCCCTGCTGAATTTAAACTCAAGATGGCAACCTTAACTCTTATCTGAATTTTCAACCCGTTAGTCTGCCCTACAGGTTTTGGGTTTGCTGACCCCCACAATGTGTGAACCAAGCTCTTAAAATAATCTTTCTCTACCTCTGTTTCTATCTGTCTCTGTCCTACTGGTTCTGTTTCTTTGGAGAACCTGACAGCATGCTTTAAAGTGTTACTTATACACAGGTAAGAGTGAAGAATGAGATTGTTACTATTGCTCTGAGCAAAAGCCAACCACCTTGGGACCAAAAGTGGGAGGCATGTTCCTAGGAAATGTTGGGCCTAGCCTTTGCCCTAAAAAGGCAAGCCCTGTCTGTTTTCAGCCTGAAGAGGAGAGGGGGAATCCTGGTGAGAAGCATTTGGAATTCAAGCTCAGAGAAGAAGACACGGTATTTCCGGCCGGATCACATTTCCTGCATGCCTGCACACTCCTACTCACCTTTCAAGGCACAGTTCTAATGCCTTTCCCCCCCTGCCAGGTGCTACTCTGCCTTCCTTCTAGTCATTTCTCTGGGTTACCAAAGGTCTTGCATATTTCTCTATTAAAGCATTGATTAAAGGCCATCTCGGCTCACTGCAACCTCCGTTTCCCGGGTTCAAGCGATTCTCCTGCCTCAGCCTCCGGAGTAGCTGGGACTACGGGTGCGCGCCACCGCACTCGGCTAATTTTTGTATTTTTTGGTAGAGACCAGGTTTCACCATGTTGGCCAGGCTAGTCTCAAACTCCTGACCTCAAGTGATTGGCCCGCCTCAGCCTCCAAAGCACTGGAATTACAGGCGTGAACCACTGCTTTGGCCAAGCTGCCTTCTCAAAGGTGTAAAGGGTAGCAGTATATACCACCCCAAAATATGCCACTCCGGCCTAAGGATTATTTTGCGCTAAAGGCAATTGGGAAGAAGCTTATTAAAATAAAGCTCCATAGCCTCCCCCTATCTGCCTAAAAGCAGGTTATACATTTACAAAGTCGTTCCTCCTCCTTTCTCTACCAGGAAGGACAAAGGTTGATAACCTAAGACAACTTTATATCCTTAACAGCTTGGAGACCGGACCAGAGGGGACCAGAGGAGTATATTTAACAAGCTTCAGGAACTTGCCTTTATCTACCATTAATTTCCCATATATTTGCTTCCCCACAATTTGCTGTCCCTGGAGACCCGAGGTCCTTTCTTTTTGCTTTTTTTTGGGACAGAGTCCCTCTCTGTCGCGCAGGCTGGAGTGCAGTGGCGCGATCTCGGCTCACTGCAACCTCTGCCTCCGAGTTCAAGCGATTCTCCTGCCTCAGCCTCCTGAGTAGCTGGGATTACAGGCGCGCGCCACCACGCCCGGCTTATTTTTGTGTTTTTAGTAGAGACGAGGGTTTCACCACATGTTGGTCAGCCTGGTCTCGAACTCCTGACCTCAGGTGATCCGCCCACCTCGGCCTCCCAAAGTGCTGGGATTACAGGTGTGAGCCACCGCGCCCGGCCTTTAAGGTCCTTTTCCTTTGTGTTGTCACTTCTCCAAAAACGTATTGTTCTTTGTTCACGATGCTGTATAAAACGGAGTTCTCAGCCACACCTTTGGAATTACTCATTCCCTGAGTATGTCCCATGTATATATGAAATGCACATGTTAATACACTTCTGTTTGTTTTTCTCTTCATTCTGTCTGTTGTTACAGGAGTCCCAGCTGAGAACTCAAACTGGTAGAGGGAAGATTATTTTTCCTTCTCTATAGGTGGTTGGAGGTAACGAGGGGAAAGGAGTTGAAAGAAAGGTGACATTTCAGCTAGCGATGGGACCGCACGTACGAGGCCTAGAGGACTGAAAGTTGTTGATGGGATCTGTCAGAAGAAAACAGGGGCGTGTAGAGGGGAGAAGTGGGAGGGGCGGGTCGGCTCCCGAGCTGCGACGGAGCTGCGCGTGCGTCGAGGCCGGGGCCGTGGGGGCGGGGTGGGCCCGCGGCGCGCTCGGCCTGGGGCGCGCTCACCGGATCGCCGGCGAGCTGTGGCTACCACCCGTCATCTCTTTTCAGCTAATCTGCTTCGCGCTACTTTTTGAGGTGGGCACCTGGGATGGGGGCAAGGAATCAGGAAGTGGCGTCTCCTCGGAAGGGGCAGCCTGATGTCTTTAACCACTGAACTGTGGTTTCCGACCGGATGCGCTTTGGGTTCAGGGCTAAGATACGCGTAGGCGGTGCAGACAGTTCAATTCGTGGGCGGCTTTTTCTCTCCCCTGCGCGGTTTTGCAGAACTGAGGGTTCACGTTTGCCACGCAGTCTCTAAATATAAGGAGAACGTGCTTTATTTAACGAATCTGTATTCAGCTGCCAAATAACAAGCTAATCACCCTTCTTCCCCATACTCGACTTCGCCTCCTCCCGTTCCTCGCCGGATTTCTGCGTCGGAATTGGATTGGGTCACACACAAAGGAAGAGGCCAGGAACTCGTTCACCGCTTTGCACATTAGTTCACGGCATAATGGTAACACAGTCTTCACTAATGGAAGCAACCTTGTTACTGTGAGCCCGGATAGCTCAGTCGGTAGAGCATCAGACTTTTAATCTGAGGGTCCAGGGTTCAAGTCCCTGTTCGGGCGGCGTTAGTTTTTCATTCATTAAAAGAATGAGAACCAATTTTAGGATCTTTTGTTTGTTAACCCACTGCAAAATTAGGGAATAAAGTCATGGATTGTGTAAACTGCGACCCCAATCACTTCTCGGAGGGTAAGCCTGGGCCCTCTATGGGGATAGGCCTTTGTGCAGAGGTATACGGGAAACTTCTAATCCATCGCTTTGGGGGCTGAAATAGGCAGATTATTCTGTAGTCACCTGCCGGGCTGCTGTATCCCAACAGCGGATATATCAAAGGACCAGGACCCCCCAGTGACAGCCCCTCTTCGCTCCCCTGTGACGGCTCCTGCTGACCCTCCCTCTTGGGTTCTCTCCTATTGGGTGCCTGAGGAATATGGCTGGGATCCTATACCTTCCCAGCTCTCCTTACTACCTGAGGAAAGAGTTTTCTGTACTATAAAAAGGAAGTGATGATCATCTAGAAACTGAAGCCCCAAACTGAGCCGTTCCCCTTGTTAAACCAGGTCAAATCCACCCCTGACTCCCCTCTCAAAAGTGTGATCTGAACACAGGAAGAAGTTGAGGTGGAGACAGCAGCTTCCGTTGGTAGGAGAAAGAGGGTGTGTAAGAGAGAGCGTATTCAAGGGACTGAAATGGGAAAAATGAAATGTTAGTGCTCCCCTACTACAAATTAAAAAGGGAAACAGGCAATCTTAGCACTTTGGGAGACCGAGGTGGGCGAATCACAACGTCAGGAGTTCGAGACCAGCTTGGCCAACATGGTGAAGCTCCGTCTCTAGTAAAAATACAAAAAAATTAGCTGGGCGTGGTGGCCGGCGCCTGTAATCCCAGCTACTCGGGAGGCTGAGGAAGGAGAATCGCTTGAACCCGGGAGGCGGAGGTTGCAGTGAGCCGAAATGGCGCCACTGCATTCCAGCTCGGGCGACAGTGCGAGACTCTGTCTCAAAGAAAAAAAAGAAAAAAAAAGGTGGGGTGTGGGGGAAACATCCGGCTCCTGCAGAGGTTTTTAGAATGTAAGGTCATCAAGGTGAGCTAATTTTCCCTGTGAGGTGAAGGGACCAGTTGCATCCCTTGCTTGGCTAATGATGGAACCTTCCTGACTTCAGCCAGGCAACAGAAGAAAGTCGGTCTTGATCTCCTCATTGACAGGATGGGGATGTGGGCTGAACGTATAAGAGGCTGCCCTCTTAGCTGGTGGACTGTGGTGCCCAGTGCGTCCTGATTAGTGGGGAAAGGCCAGGATGGCGACAGCACCCAATCGTGAGGCAGGGCCTTCACCCTGCCCACAGGAATGCTCTACCGTGGTCCACACAGATCCCAATATTACCTCCTGCTCTCTAAAGCTCAGCTTCCCCAGGAGAAAGAATAATAGCTTCCGTCTCATAAGCTTGTGATAATTAAATGGGAGACCAATGCATGTACTGTGCTTTATAGCCTAAAAGCAAGCATTCAAAACACGGTAGCCATTATTATAATTATTGTTTTTATTTTATTTTCCTGTGAAAACCAGAAAACCTGCTAAACAAATTCTGAAAGAGCTGTAACACTGTTACCATAATTCTTAAAGGGCTTTCAGTCTAAGGATGAAACAACAGATACATACTGTAATAGGAGAGGAACCATTACAAAGAAATATGTGCCCAATATGCCCACATTCAGATGACTTGAGTTGATTGGTATGTGCTGGAGGGACAGCGATCCTCGCTGCTCCTAGGAAGAGTGGGCTGGGTGGGCAAGGCGAGCTTCTTTATTGAGGAAGGTAAATCACAGGGGTCAGAAGGCATTCCAGGGAGAGAAACAGGTAAGTTTCTCGAATTTTTCTCCTTCTTCCTGAAGGAGTCCCTTCGAAAGCGATCAATTCCACTTTTGGCGATCTCGAAAAGGGGAATCTCTTTACTCCAACCAGTTTCTGAATGAGCAAGAACAGACCAGGCTGGAGCGAGAGGACAAGGGTGGAGAGTTCTGGGTTCCCCCAGTCTTTCCTCCTTTCCCTCCTCCAGTTCATTCCCTCTCCAGCCATGGTGTTCAGCCTTTGATGCTTTGGAGCCTCCCAAATAGTTCTGGGTGATTGGTGGCACATTTGTTATTCATTTAAAATTTTGTATATTATCATATCAATTAAAGGCAGGCGTGGGGGAGGACGGAATTGAATGCAATGCTGTAGATCCCTGCTGGACACACAGTAGGTTCTTAGAAAGCGGCGGTTCTTACTCTTATTAGGGCCCTGGGAAGAGAGAAAGCATTAGGAAGACAACACAATGTGGCCTGGGAAAAGGCAGAACGCGAAAGTTTCCTCACATGAAAGGAATTAATTTTCTCACTGATTGCTCTTAAAACCTCAGGGCTAAAAATAATAGTTTGGAAGGTGAAATGAAGAACTAAAAGCCTGGAAGTGGGAGGAAACAGGATTATTATTATTATTATTCTTTTTTTTTTGAGACAGAGTTTCGCTCTCGTCGCCCAGGTTGGAGTGCAATGGCGCCATCTCGGCTCACTGCAACCTCCGCCTCCCAGGTTCAAGCGATGCTGCCGCCTCAGCCTCCTGAGTAGCTGGGATTACAGGGGCGCGCCACCACGCCCGGCTAATTTTTTTTTGTATTTTTAGTAGAGACGGGGTTTCACCGTGTTGGCCAGGCTGGTCTCGAACTCCCGAGCTCCGGTAATCCACCTGCCTCGGCCTCCCAAAGCGCTGGCATTACAGACTTGAGCCACCACGCCCAGTTTCTTTTTTTTTTTTTCTTTTAAATTTCCTTGACAGGGCGGGATCTTCTCATGTCTTTGCCGAAATAGCTCAGTTGGGAGAGCGTTAGACTGAAGATCTAAAGGTCCCTGGTTCGATCCCGGGTTTCGGCAGAGCTTTTGTTGGCTCAACCCCTTTGAATAAACAGGGCTATAATCCATTTCTTAGCCTCTCTGGAGGCTCGCCTCCCTCCCCAGTCCCCTTGCACGTTTGCACCTACGCCATACACACCCAGAGTCGGCTGTTCTCCTTGTCTCTTAAGCGGGCACAAACTAATGAGACGAAGTATTTAGTAAGGTATTATAAGGATGCAAAGAATAAACTTCTCGAGAAATCAGAAGTCAAAGTCATTATGAGGATGCATGATGAACTTAAGCCTCTCAAAGGAATCAGAAGTCGTAGAATGATTTCTTCCCAGTTCCGTAATCACCCTATTTATACTATTGGATGTTAAATGGCAATATGTGGAACAAGATTTTTTACTGAGGTAGTCAACACGCCTGTTCCACAGGCGGAAGGTCTTGGGTTTGATCACCAGTGTAGTCAGCTCTCTGGGGCTGCACGTTTTCTCATCGACGACAGACATGAGGACAGTGTTCAAAAGCATTAGTCTTTACCGCAAGAGACACAAGTCAGGGGCCCACCAGAGCATTAAGAATCTGGTGAAGGACTGCGTCCAGTTGGAGATGTAGGCATCTTGCGTCTTCACGTGTCTTCATCTGAAATATTTCTTGAATCTCAGTTTCCTCATCGCACTTTTAATAAAAAGTGCCTGAAAACGTTCCTCGGTGCCAAAAGCTGCACAATTCTTGCCAAGAATATTACTATTGTGACTCCGACGATGTGTTTATTGATCTGTTTTGAGTATAAAATAAATACAATTTAAAAGAAAAAATATCCTAAGACAAAGCAACGTATAAAGGTTGGAAAAGAAAAGCCTGCGGTTGGAAGAGAAAGTTTCTTGGCATTTGCCACACGTTTCACTTTTTCCGGCAAAAACCCACTAGCAAGTTTTGGTTTCCCTCAGGGAGGGGGCAACCCAAGCAGGTTTCACATAACGTTCCTTTCGCGCAGCCTCGCCCAAATCCATTTGTATTGGAAACTAAAACATCATCCGCCCGAACAGGGACTTGAACCCTGGACCCTCAGATTAAAAGTCTGATGCTCTACCGACTGAGCTATCCGGGCCCTTGAAAAAAACGCGTTTGCCTAGTCTATCCACAGGAAAGTAGGCCACGTGGCCGCATTCTTTCCCTCCGCGATTACAATTCTGAGTCTTTTTGCTGATTTCTTGAGAGGTGAACCGGCAAAATTGATATTGAGCAGGCGTTCTCAAATGAAATCGAGTCTTCATTTCTCTTTTTCTCCCGTCATAGACGATAAAGACCCAAAAAGTAACCGCCTTCCTGACCTGCCCCGCGCCCTAAAGAGAATTTCCCAGGAGGAATCCTCCCAGATTTAAGACATTTGACCGGGCCTCCGGGTAAACAGCGGGATTTCTAATTCCAGTTTTGGTCTTTGAGGAGTCAGTCCTAGAGCTTCTTGTGGGAGAAGCAGTGATGAAAAATTAGGTTTCCAATAATCGATTAGACATTTACTGAGTGCATACCGCACTCTCGGAACTAAGCAAGTTCGACCTGTTTCTTCATAACTTCTTTGCCATCTCATTTCTTAAAGCACTGGATCCCTTGAAAGAGAATTCAGCTGGGCACGGTGGCTCACGCCTGTAATCCCAGCACTTTGGGAGGCCGAGGCGGGCGGATCATGAGGTCAGGAGCTCAAGACTGTCCTGGCTAACACGGTGAAAACCCGTCTCTACTAAAAAATGAAAAAAAAAACAAAAAAAAATTAGCCTGGCATGGTGGCGGGCGCCTGTAGTCCCAGCTACTCGGGAGGCTGAGGCAGGAGAATGACGTGAACCCGGGAGGCGGAGCTTGCAGTGAGCGGAGATCGAGCCACTGCACTCCAGCCTGGGCGACAGAGCGAGACTCCGTCTCAAAAAGAAATGAAAGGATTTAGGTATATGAACTTATATAAACATATATCCTTTAATAATACATATAATTATATATAAATGTTGTTGGCATATACATGGAGGGTCTAAAACGATAGAAAACAACCTGATAAAATGGCTACATTTTGAGGAATGGCAATGAAGCCTGTGAGAGGACGTTTTCATTATTTTGTTTTTCTTTTCTCCTTCCTTCCTTTCCCTCTTTCTTTCTTAATTTCCTTCCTTCCTTCCTTCCTTCCTTCCTTCCTTCCTTCCTTCCTTCTTCCTTCCTTCCTTCCTTCCTTCCTTCCTTCCTTCCTTCCTTCCTTCCTTTCTTTTCTTTTCTTTTCTTTTCTTTCTTTTGTCGCCCAGGCTGAAGTGCAATGGTGCGACCTCGGCTTACTGCAACCGCCTCCTCTCGTGTTCAAAGCGATTCTCCCGCCTCAGCCTCCCGAGTAGCTGGGACTACAGGCTCCCGCCACCATGCCTGGCTAATTTTTGTATTTTTAGTAGACACGGGGTTGGTGTCTACATGTTGGCCAGGCTGGTCTGGAACTCTTGACTTCACATGATCCGCCTGCCTCGGCTTCCCAAAGTGCTGGGAAAAATATGATTTGTTATTAATAAAATATTCCATGCTTCTGGGATGGCAGAGGTGGCACCTTAGATCAAAGCTTCCTTTGAAATTTTTCTACAAAGAGCCGGAAGAGAAGGGTTAAATCACACACTTCCTCCTCTGCGGGACTCCCTCCATGCCTCATTGTTTTGGATGGGAGTTGTTGGTATTGAAAAATCACAACTTTGACAGGTACAGTTTTCACAAATGAAGATGTGAATACCTAGGCATCTGATGGCAAGTCTCGGCTCAAGGAAGAAAACTAAAACCAGACCCCTTGGAAAGGAGGTGCCTGTGCCTCGTGAGGTCAGTCCCACGGGGTTACGAGCCTTTGGCCTGTTTCTTTCCAAACCTCTGAACCTCCACTTCTTTTCTTTTTTTTTTCTTTTTTCTTTCTTTTTCTTTTTTTTGAGACAGAGTCTCGCTCTGTCGCCCAGGCTGGAGTGCAGTGGCGCAATCTCAGCTCACTGCAACCTCCGCCTCCTGAGGTCAAGCTATTCTCCTTCCTCGGCCTCTTTAGTAGCCAGGATTAAAGGCGCATGCCACCATGCCCGGCTAATTTTTGTATTTTTAGTAGAGACGGGGTTTCACCATGCTAGCCAGGCTGGTCTGGAACTCCTGACCTCGTGATCCACCTCGGTCTCCCAAAGTGCTGGGATTATAGGCGTGAGCTACCGCGCCCGGTGAACCTCTACTTCTTACAAAAGTGCCAGGTACACTGAGTAACTGAGTACTGTAACTGAGTAACACTGGTTACTGAGTACAGCTTTGAATGAATAAGAGCATGAAGATGCGTTTCCTGTTTTAGGACAGACCAGCTTGATAGGCACCAAACACAGACCAAAAGTCTCAAATTCTTAACTGTATCAAGTGTTAACTGTGTGGTAATGGACTGCTTAACACAGGGAAGTAGGCCAGGCGCGGTGGCTCACATCCGTAATCCCAACACTTTGAGAGGCTGAGGCAAGCGAATCGCTTGAGGCCACGAGTTCGAGAGAAGCCTGACCAAAATGGCGAAATCCCACCTCTATAAAAAATACAAAAATTAGCTGAACGTGGTGGCACGTGCCGGTAATCCTAGCTACTCGGAAGGCTGGAACAAGAGAATCGCTTGAACCTGGGAGGCAGAGGTTGCAGTGAGCTGAAGGGTGCAACGAGTAGAGATGGCGCCACTGCACTTCAGCCTGGGCGGCAGAGCAAGACTCTGTCAAAACGAACAAACAAACAACAACATAGGGAACTGTTAGTATTTCATTTAGCACTCCACAGTGGTTTGTTTGTTTGTTTGTTTGTTTTTGGAAGGTTCTGGCTGATCTTTACAGACAGGGTTCAGGAGTTGCCCCAGAGATCCCTGCTTGATCCTTTCCAGACAGGGTTAGGAACTGGGCTCTGAGCCTGTCTCTGTTGCTGTGCCCACTACAACCTACCTTAAACACCTGTTTAACGAATCTGTTTTCCTCCTAGAATGTTTCTGCTGTGAGGACAGAACTCTCTGTATATCTGTAATCCCTGAGTCAGTGCCTCACTGAAAGCTCTCAAAAACTGTCCTTGAATGAAAGAATGGAGAATTGAATGAGGGTGATTGGTCAGGAAAGGCTTTTAGAGGAGGAGGAGGGTCAGAATTCGTCCTTGGAAGTTTTTGTTTGGTAGAGAGAGAGGAAGAACATTTCTGTCAAGGACGATGATTTTCATAATCAAATGGAATAAGTTTGTCCTGAAAAAAGCCATTCTGTTGGGCTGCCTTGTTTTATTTTCTCTGCAGTACATTTCGCTCTCTCTCAAATTCTCCAATTTGTCCAGTTGTTTTTATTTATTTTTAATTAAAAAAAGTTTTTAAAAATAGAGACAGTGTCTCACGTTCTTGCCCAAGCTGGTCTCAAACCCCTGGCCTCAAGCAATCCTCCTGCCTTGGCCTCCCAAAGCGCTGGGATTGCAGGCGTGAGCCACCGCACGAAGCCTGTCTGCTTTTTTTTTTTTTTGGAGACGAAGTCTCTCTCTGTTGCCCAGGCTGGAGTGCAGTGGCACCATCTCGGCTTACTGCAACCTGCGCCTCCCAGGTTCAAGCGATCCTCCTGCCTCAGCCCTCCTAGTAGCTGGGATTACAGATACGCGCCACCGTGCCCGGCTAATTTTTGTATTTTTAGAAGAGACGGAGAGTTTCGCCATGTTGGCCAGGCTTGTCTCAAACTCCTGACCTCAGGTGATCTACCCGCCTCGTCCTCCCGAAGTGCTGGGATTACAGGCGTCAGCCACTGTGCCCGGCTGTGTGCTTGTTTTTAAACCATGTTTTTCTTCTGTCACTTTGTCATGTAAGTGACATTGGGCAGTGGTCTTGATGGTAAGGCTCTTGTATTTTTTGTTGTTTTGCTTTAAAAGAAAACAACAACAACAACAAACCTGCATCACCACAACCCCAGTGTTTAGAACAGTACTTGGCACGTAATAGGATCTCAAGAAATAAACTGTCGACTCGGAGTGAACGTTTTTGCAGCACAATGTGCCTCTTGCTCTGTGCTCCCTCACTCCCATATAGCTGAACCCAGATGTTTTCTCTCTTTTTTCAGACGTTTTCTTTCTATTTTTCAAACCATAAACTGTGAAGCTATCGCCATATTTAAGTTTTCTGGCAAAATGATATTAACTACATTTATTGTTATCTGGACGCCTAAGATTGCAAAATGGATTGCCAAGGATTAGGAAAAAAGGTATTTGCTCGGAAAAACAACTACTCTTTACCAGAAGTGGGGTTCGAACCCACGCGGATATGAATCCATTGGATCTTAAGTCCAACGCCTTAACCACTCGGCCATTCTGGTAATTGATGAAATAACACTTTATTTTAAGGCAACTCGGGTAACACTAGGCGACTAAAGTTTCGGAACAATTTAAATTACCTTTTTTCCTGATGTAAAAGAATAATATGGGGAAAAAACTTGGTGACTTTGATTATATTTCCCTAATTTCTTTTATCTCGCCACTAGAAACTGGGGCCACATAAAAGTGAAGGAGAAAAGGCTCGATAGAGGAGCGGGATTCTTAACGCCTTCAAGTGAAGGGACATAACCAGGAACTGCAATTAGCTGCAATTCACATCATTCTGGAAATTTTAAATGGTAGATAGTTTTCATTTCATCTATTTTATATCCATTCCCTCCGCCTAACTTTCCGTTTGCCCTCCTTCAAACAAAAAGCGACTCTGGTGGGACTCGAACCCACAACCTTTGAATTTCTCTAACTATCTAGAAGTCCAATGCGCTATCCATTGCGCCACAGAGCCAGACACGTGCGACCTCTCCGCGATGAACACATCAGGGGAGGCACTTTCTTTCCACGATAAGTGTGGAACCTTTGTCTCTAAAGAGAGCGTGGGTAGGAATTACACTGGAAAGTCTGTAATCCTGGTGAAAGTTTCTCTCTCTGTTCGCGATCGCTGAGCAGTAAATCCATTTCAGTCCACGTTGTTAACATGTCTTTATGCAGAATTGCTAAATCCAGAGATGGCCTTCTCGCACGCGGTTCCATAGTGTAGCGGTTATCACGTCTGCTTTACACGCAGAAGGTCCTGGGTTCGAGCCCCAGTGGAACCACGGCGTGGTCGACTCCTTTTTCTTTTCTTTCCTTTCTTTAAAATGTTTAGTATTAACATTTTGCGAGCCCAGTGGTGGGTTTTGCTTCAGGAAGCTGGAGACGCAGACATTTTGACAATGTTTCTGCGCCGTCGTGCTCCTCTGAATACTGAAAAATGAGGAATCCTTTTGAAAGTTTTTCTCTGTGCACAATCGCCGGACGTCAAATCTACATAATCATTCCCCAGTGCTAAAATGTCTTTTTGAACAACTATTGAATCCTGGGGGACTCTCCTGGTTCCGTGGGGTTCCATAGTGTAGTGGTTATCACGTCTGCTTTACACGCAGAAGGTCCTGGGTTCGAGCCCCAGTGGGACCACGGGGTGTAACCTTGTGTTTTGTGAGCCAGGTGTTGGGTTTTGCACCAGGAAGCTGGCGACGAACCCGTGTCTCAGGATTCTACGGCTTGTTCCCCCCTGCTGCATCATCAGCCCGGTTTCTCTTAGCGCTCGGCGCTGAGTCGGCCTCCTCGGCTGCCCCCGTGTGGCGCCTCTCTGCAGGTGCAGGCGGCCTCGCTCCACGGAGGCTTCGCGCGCCCCTGCGCCTGCGCCTGCGCCTGTCCACTGCCTGGCCAGCCTGCTGCTGGGTTCCCGGGTGTTGCCCCTTGGCTCACCTACCTTCTTCTAAACCTTGCTTGGGCCATCTCTAAAAATTGCCACCACTAAGTCGAAGGACATCACGAAGGCCGCCTCTTCTTTGCTGATTAACTCCAAGTTCACTGCCCTCATGCTTAATTTATTTCAATTAAAAATGCTTTTTGAGGCCAGGCGCGCTGCCTCATGCCTATAATCCCAGCACTTTGGGAGGCCGAGGCGGGCGGATCACGAGGTCAGGAGATCGTGTCCATCCTGGCTAACACGGTGAAACCCCGTCTCTACTAAAAATACAAAAAAAATTAGCCGGGCATGGTGGCGGGCGCCTGTAGTCCCAGCTACTCTACTCGGGAGGTTGAGGCAGGAGAATGGCGTGAACCTGGGAGGCGGAGCTTGCAGTGAGCCGAGATCACGCCACTGCCCTCCAGCCTGGGAGACAGCCGTCTCAAAAAACAAACAAACAAACAAACAAAAAAGCTTTTTGAAAAATTAATTTCATGCACAGAATTCAGAATACCTCCACGCATTTCACAGTGATGTTTCCGTCCCATCTGTCAACAGTTAGCTGTTTCTTTTGTGACCCTTCAGAAATTGTCCATGCATTCACCAGTATACATGTACACTTACTTTAAAAGCCACTGCACGCTTTTTGTACAAAGGTAGCACACATAGGTACCGCTCCCATTTCTTCAACAATATTCTGAAAATCTTCCTATTTCGTTCATACATCTTCGCTTATCCTTTTACTTCCTGTGTTTGAATATATAACAATTCTTTATGCCTTTTGATGAACACTTAAATTGTATCTAGTCTTAGGAACAATGCGGAGCAGATTTCCTTGTTCCTTGGTTTTAGATAGGGCAATATGTAAAACAATCCTAGCAAAACCTTGAACAGGCACTTACATGGGTAGCTAACTTAATGTAACGTAATGACTCTATTATTATTTATCCCGTTTTACAGACGAGGAAGAGGAAGCATAGTGAGATTAAGAAATGGCCCAGGGTTACACCCCTGGTCAGGGACAGAACACAGTATCAACCCAAGCAAGAAGAGTGTTGCCTTTATGTCTTAGAAAAAATTTGATTGATGGCTGGGCGCACTGGCTCACACCTGTAATCCCAGCACTTTGGGAGGCCGAGATGGAAGTATGGCTTGAACCCAGGAGTTCGAAACCAGCTTGGGCAAAAAGGTGAGACGCCCTCCGCAAACCCGTCCCACCAACCTCCCTGCTAGTCCCCAACAACCCCGCCACAGCTCCTTTCAAAACAGCTTGTATCGAATTACACTCACTCCAGTATGAAAGCCCTTGTTCTTCCTGTCTCTCTCAAATGAAAATAATTGAATTTTGAGTCATCTGGAAATGGTTTATTTTGTGTTTTTTATTGTGAGTTAGGTTGGACTTTTTTTTTTTTTTCTTCTTTGTTTTGAGACGGAGTCTCACTCTGTCGCCCAGGCTGGAGTGCAGTGGCACGATCTCAGCTCACTGCAAGCTCCGCTTCCCGGGTTCACGCCATTCTCCTGCCTCAACCTCCCGAGTAGCTGGGACTACAGGTGACTGCCACGACGCGCAGCTAGTTTTTTGTGTTTTTAGTAGAGACGGGCTTTCACCATGTTAGCCAGGATGGTCTCGATCTCCTGACCTCGTGGTCCACCCCCCTGGGCCTCCCAAAGTGCTAGGATTACAGGAGTGAGCCACCGCCCCCGGCCACTTTGGGGTTATTTTAAGGGTTTATTTCCCTTTTAAACATAGATGCCTACACTTCAGGGCACTGTCTCCAGTGGATGGTGTTTCTTGAGTTTTCTCAGAGCACACCGAAGAGTGGGCTTCCCACAGTATAATTAATTGAAGCATATATATATCAGTGTATTCATATAATTCTTATTAAAACTTTCACTTTGCAAAATGTTACATATTCTATGTTCCTCTTGAAAATTTACTGAATTCTGGCCGGTGCAGTGGCTCACGCCTGTAATCCCAGCACTTTGAGAGGCCAAGGCAAGTGGATCGCTTGAGGCCAGGAGTTTGAGACCACCCTGACCAACATGGTGAAACCCCGACTCTACTAAATATTAGCTGGGTGTAGTGGTGCGCGTCTGTGGTCCCAGCTACCTGGGAGGAACCGAGTGAGCCCCTGGAGGTTGAGGTTGCAGTTAGCTGAGATTGCCTCACTGCACTACAGCCTGGGTGACAGAGCGAGACCCTGTCTCAAAAAAAAAAAGGCCGGGCGTGGTGGCTCACACCTGTAATCCCAGCACTTTGGGAGGCCGAGGAGGTCGAGACCATCCTGGTAACATGGTGAAGTCCCGTCTCTATAAAATACAAAAAAAATTAGTGGGGTGGTGCCAGGTGCCTGTATGATCCAGCCTGGATAACTGTGGTGTTGGAGGGGTGAGGAGGTATATGGGAACCCTACAGTTTCAGTTTAATTTTTCTGTGAACCTAAAACTGCTTTAAGAAATAAAAGCCAGCCGGGCATGGTGGCTCACGCTTGTAATCCCAGCACTTTGGGAGGCCGAGGCGGGTGGATCACGAGGTCAGGAGATCGAGACCATTCTGGCTAACACGGTGAAACCCCGTCTGTACTAAAAATACAAAATAAATTAGCCGGGCGTGGTGGCAGGAGCCTATAGTCCCAGCTACTCGGGAGGCTGAGGCAAGAGAATGGCAGAGCTTGCAGTGAGCCGGAGGCCGAGCTTGCAGTGAGCCGAGATTGCGCCCCACTGTTGCCTGGGCAACAGAGCGATTCTCTGAAAAAAAAAAAAAAAAAGATATTAACTTTTAAAAAGTAGATAAGGCAAAGGATAAAACAAAGTACAAAGTAAAGAAACACTCTTTTTAACTTTTATTGCCAAACATCACTTTTTGTAAATCCTAATTTAACTCCTCCCGCTTTCCACTCTGTTTTAAAAAGAACATTTAAAATAAATACCACTTTGGGTGCTGACAGGCTTCTGGATGTCTTTTGTGTTTTGCAAACTGCTTAAAATGAAATTGCCCCTTGCTTTGTTAAGGTATAACTTGCATACCGTAAACTGCACATATTTAAAGGGTACAACTTGAGTTTTCACACACACACTTACACACACACACACACCAGTGAAACTGACACTACAATTAGGATAATGAGTATCTCCATTATCCCCCAAACCTCATGCTCCTGAGAACTGCAGAACTTTCGGCATATAGCTCCGTCCAAACCCCTGAACTAGACCAGACTCTCACATGGCTTCTAGCAGCATAAGGCTGTGTCCTTAGAATGACCCCAGCCCCCCATTAAGTTCCTGCCTGAGTAAGCTCAATACTGCCAGGAGAATTTACGGTTTGTTTTACCCAAACCCTGATGATAGGCCCCTGACGTCCCTTACTTAGAGCATTTACCAAAAATGACTTATGATTGTGAACATGTATCTCTTAGAACTCAGAAATGTCTTTCTTAAGGACCTGGGAGCCATTCCTTTGAAATGTAATTATCAAAAAGGATGAAGCCTCTGTCTTCCAGTCTCTGCGGGAGGGTGGAATCCTAACTTTGATGATTGCCAGCTAGCAGACACAGCTGGCCTCATTGCATTGACACTGACGAACCGTTTGCAATTTTTCACTTCTCTGACTCTATTGAGACCTCACACTCGCCCATTCTTCATTCATTCTCCCTGTAAAATGCTCGAATCACCTCTGCACGAATCACAATGGAGCCCAGCTCATTCCCCTACTGTCAGTAGTTACTGAATAAAATCTGTTTTTGCCGCTTTAACTAATGTCCCACTGTGTGTATCTTTGATGTGCCTTTGTACACTTTCCCTCCATGTTCTGCCCATACTGAGGCCAATGTCTGGTCCTACTGCTAACCACTGAGCTTTCTGGATTTCACAGTCCTTTACCTCTCATTGTTTCATCAGAGCACAACTTCTACTCAGCTAATTTACCTCCTATGATCTTCCCTTTGAAGTTCAAGCAACACAAAGCCAATTTTCTAGGCTGACTCCCAATTAACTATTAATCCATCAATAACTCAGTGAATGTCATCATTTTCAAACATTTTTAATTTTTGAAAGGCCAGGTGTTTTCTTCAGAGTAAATATTTAAAAGTATTAAGAAAAATCAGAACACAAGTTTTTTTTTTTTTTTTGCTTTTGTGTTGAACTATAATCAGAAGTAATAGGGTACAGAGAAAAGACACCATCTTGGAAGTCATGAGCTTTGGATGCCAACCTTGCTCCTTTCATAGAGCAATGGTAGAATATTTATTTTTTCGAACTCCTGCCTCAGCCTTCCAAAGCGATGGGATTACAGCCACGAGCCACTGTGCCCAGTCTTGAGAAAGATTTTTAACAAAGTGTGGAAAGAAGGGAGGTCTCTGTTAGCCTGGAGTTAGCTATAACATTCAAAGAATTAGAAATTCCCAAATGTAAAGAAGGAGCAAGCAGGTTGAAATAGTCAGTATTTTGCACCTTAAATCACAGTGGAGGGCTCCTATCCCCAGGGACTTCTGTTAGAAGGAAGCAACCTGTTAGTGCCCCTGAGGCTCAAGGGCCTCTTCTTGCCATTCCAGGATCGAGTGGAAAACTCCATCTCACCCCTGCAGATGCCATTTTGAATGTAAATGTGATTTGTTTGTTAAAGAGATTACTTGGCACCAATATATTCACAGGTCAGGTTTGTCTAGAAATAAAACCTTAGTTTTGAATGTGGTTTATGCAGCACTTCACTGGTACCTGTATTATGAAATTCTAAAAAGATGAAATCTATGACAGACCTATATTAGTACATTTGACTCAGGCCCAGGGGTTCCAGTTCTGAGGAGGCCTTGGTCTGGCTGGAGGATTAAAATTGGATTTCTCATGAGGCTAACAGAGCTTAAGCCTTGTAGCCCCTTATTTGTGGAGCCCAAGGCCCTGGGAAGAGCCCTAGCAATATGCTCACATGGTCACATGTTTTTGTAGAGCTTGCAATAGTAAAATATTATAACCACAATCAGCTAGGGCTCCTGTTTCTACTCTGAACTCTCTTCCATCACAATTCTTTCTTTGGTGGCTTTAGAGAGGTCACAGGCATTTTGGGGATCTAGTTAAGGTGAGGTTGAGTTAGGATACACTTATTTTGGATCTAGCAGCATGCATTTATGTGATTTGCAGTCACTTCCGTGTATTAACATCAAGATTTTCATAGGCCAGTAAATGATAGAAGTAGGATTAAAATTGAGCTTGACATTCATATGCTTAACAATTAATCAATAAGCCTTGGGTACCTTTGCTTAAAGGTATGCTAATGTCTTCCGAGTCAACTTCGAGCATTTGACCCCAGTACCTACCTTCCTACCTGGCTCCAACACTTTCCTTTCCTTTCTTGGTTTTTCTTTTTTCTTTTTTGGTTACTGCCCTGCCCATACAGTGCTGTTCCTCCAAATTGAAGTTTGCTGGACCATGTCTGTGCTCATGCTCTTCCTCAGCCCCAAATGCCCTCAACTAATTCTATTTATGCTGGTCCTTATTCCATTTTTATTACTTTAAATTGAAATACTAGCAACAGGCCAGGTGCAGTGGCTCAGACCTGTAACCCTAGCACTTTGGGAGGCCGAGGTGGGCGAATCACTTGAGTCAGGAGTTTGAGACCAGCCTGGCCAACATGGTGAAACCTTGTCTGTACTAAAAATCTAAAAATTCAAAAATTAGCCGGGTATGGTGGCAGTCGCCTGTAATCCCAGCTTCTCGGGAGCCTGAGGCAAGAGAATCGTTTGATCCCGGGAGGCAGAGGTTACAGAGAGCTGAGATCATGCCACTGCACTCCAGCCTGGGTGACAGAGCGAAAGTCCGTTTAAAACAACAACAACAAGGCTGGGCGCGGTGGCTCAAGTCTGTAATCCTAGCACTGTGGGAGGCCAAGGTGGGTGGATCATGAGGTCAGGAGATTGAGACCACCGTGGCTAACAGGGTGAAACCTTGTCTCTACTAAAAAATACAAAAATTAGCCGGGTGTCGTGGCACGTGCCTGTAGTCCCGGCTGAGGCAGGAGAATCACTTGAACCCGGGAGGCGGAGATTGCAGTGAGCCGAGATTACGCCACTGCACTCCATCCTGGGCAACAGAGCGAGACTCCTTCTCAAAACAAACAAACAAACAAACAAACAACAACAAAATGCAATACCAGCATCAATGAAGGTAAAATAAAACTGAAAACAAGAAAGATATTGATGACTAAGGGGTTGATGAGTATCATCAATTCATGGAGTGTTTAAGATTATTCAATGCTCTGGCTGGGCTCCATGGCTCACGCCTGTAATCCCAGCACTTTGGGAGGCCACAGCAGGCAGATTGCTTGTGGCCAGGAGTTCGAGACTAGCCTGCCCAACATGGCAAAACCCTCTCTCTACTAAAAAGGCACAAAAATTAGCCAGGTGTGGTGGCACACGCCTGTAATCCCAGCTACTCAGGAGGCTGAGGCAGGAGAATTCTTTGAACCTGGGAGACAGAGGTTTCAGTGAGCTGAGATCGTGTCACTGCATTCCAGCCTGGGTGACAGGGTGAGACTGTCTGAAAAGAAAAAAAGCCTTAAAGTAAGTGATCAAAGGTGTTAACAGATCTCTTAGAAATAAATTAATGTTGGAGATTTCCATATTGTTTGTACACATATATGCGTGTGTATATATCCCAATCTTTGAATATATAACAGTCTCTATATTATTCCATATTATTTGAATATATAGGTATATTAATATACCTATATATTCAATCACATCAATAACCATGTGCAATCAGAAAAAAATAGTAAAAATACTTAACAAGTGGATTTCTTTTTCTTTGTCTCTTCAACTGAGGGTTGGCAGTTAAGGGCTATCTAGTCTACATCTGACTCTAGAACATATTCATTCTGCAGTATCCAAACTGCTACACATACATACAAAAATCTAGATTATTTGCACGACTCCAGCTGTGTTTCTCATACCTCACATAGGCGGGTTTATAAGCTGTTATTGAAAAGACCAATACACATGATAAAAAAAGAAACAATTCAAGGATCAGGGTTAAACTCAGATCCAGAGCATATTTAAGAACCAAGGGATGTGTGAGTTATCATACTTAGGGCCATCCAAATGCAGGTGGGGAAGGGGAGACAGCAAATCTGAATTGAGCTATTTTTTCTGGGTTCTTTGCTTGCTGCAGCTCATTTAGCTCTGACAGCAATACTTTGAAGTAAATCCTTTGTTTTACAGATAAGGAAACTGAGCTAGGAAAAGATAAGTTATTTGGCCAAGGGTATACAGCTAGTAAGTGGTGCAGCCATGTGGATTGGGATGATTCAGAATTCCATGTGGGTTTGATTGGAGATCTGCAGAACAGCTGAACAGAGGCTCCTAGATTTCCTGCAACCTCTGCCTGTGTTAGGTGCTTAGGACAATCCAAGGTCACTGAATTGGGTCAGGAAAAATTGACAATGAGACGTGTTTGATGTTCCTTGGGCTCCACACATGGAAGATTAATATATTGGGAAGCAGATAAAACTTGCAGGTGGGGCCGGGCGTGGTGGCTCACACCTGTAATCCCAGCACTTTGGGGGACCGAGGTGGACAGATCACTTGAGGTCAGGAGCTCAAGACCAGCCTGGCCAACATAGCGAAACCTTGTCTCTATTAGAAACATAAAAATTAGCTGCGTGTGGAGGCGCACGCCTGTAATCCCAGCTACTTGGCAGGCGGAGGTGGGAGAATTGCTTGGGCCCGGGAGGTGGAGGTTGCAGTGAGCCAAGATCATGGCACTGTACGTCAGTATGGGCGACAGGGCGAGACTCTGTCTCAAAAAAAAAAAAAACAAAAAAAACCCAACCAAACAACGACAAACACTTGCATGGTGGGATGTGTGTGGTTCAGTTACTTTAGGTGAAAGAAAAATATGAGGCAGATCTAAAAATATTCTATCATTGCTTTCTGTCTTAAAAATGGGACGAATGGAATCCATTCGTTATGTGAGATTCTGTAAAGAAGTGAAAGTGATCAAATCACCAATTCAACTGAAAAATGCCAAAATAGTGCTCTTCCATGCATAACATTTATGCACAACTAAAGATAAAAGATAGAGAGTGGAAGGATCAGTGGGAAGCCCTGTGAATGCATGTGTCCGTTTGCAACAGGAAAGAAGAAAACAGAGAAGTATAGTTTATGAGTTTTCTCTTGTTTTTGTTTTTGGCAAGAACAAACTGAGGATCCTCCAGTTTGTTCCTTAGAAATATGCCTACGTAAATCCATTCAACTAAAACAGGGAATTTTATAGCATCTCCAACCTGGAGAACCCCTCGACTCTATTGTCCACAAAGCATATATTGCTCCCTTTCTCTTAACAAGTTGACCTGTCTATGCACTTCAAGTCACCTTCCTAATATTGAACAACTAATAATTCTGCTCTGAACCACTACAATTTTTAGCTTTAATGTATGTGATTCTATACCTATCAAGAGCATCATTAGCATTCAATACATTTCTAAGTAATCTACAATAATACTTCAAAATTGGCTGTGCGTGGGTGCACCTGCATAGATAAACATTTAGACATACAAGCACACACCACAAAGCTCTAACTTAATGCAATGTTCTCATTTAAAGCCCCTACCTCTAATCCCTACCCAAGAAGCAGAACTGGCCATTTGTTCTGACTTTAGGAGTCATTGCTTGTCCAGGACTATTCTCCTTTAAGGTAGACCTGCATCTGAGGGGTTGGTTGGTTCAGTGTCTTCTCCCTTGCAGGCTCCAAGAATCACTTCTGCATGACTCCACCATACTGCCCCACAGTGGGCCTGCCATGAGTACCAGTCCATTAGTCTCAGAGCCAAGGAAATGATCACCAAAGGGAATATATTTTTGGATGTGGCTTTTGAAGTTGAGCGGCCGGACTTTCCTATTGAGATGAAGTTCCATTGGGAGTTATTAAGAAGTCAGACATATACTGGTAGGTGTGTGCAACACACATATTTTGCTTTTGGAATTCTCCCAATGTAGGGGATGAGATGAATCCTTACAGACTGGGCTTAGAGCCCCAAGCTTTGCCTAAAGAGGTCATAGGGGACTAAACGGGAGTCTATCTTCTTAAGAGGTAGGAACTTAGGAAAAATGAATAGAACTCCTAGTATTGTGTGTTTTATCCCATCCTCTTTTTTTTTTCTAGGCAGATGATTTGCTTGTTGTCTTTTTTTTTTTTTTTTTTTTAATTTGGAGATAGAGTCTCACTCTGTCGCCCAGGCTAGAGTGCAGTGGTACGAACTCAGCTCACTGCAACCTGCGCCTCCCAGGTTCAAGCAATTCTCCTGCCTCAGCCCCCTGAGTAGCTGGGATTACAGGCATGCACCACCATGCTGGGCTACTTTTTGTATTTTAGTAGAGACGGGGTTTCACCATGTTGGTCAGGCTGGTCTCGAACTCCTGACCTCAGGTGATCTACCCACCTCGGCCTCCCAAAGTATTGGGATTACAAGTGTAAGCCGCTGCACTGGCCTGCTTGTTGTCCTTTTAATGTAGATAATCAGAGGATCGTAAAGTCTAGGAAACGCATTTTCTTCCTTGTTTTCCACCAAACTTCTCATGTGAAGAGAGGAAATATACAGACATATGATGTGTTGGTACTACTCATTCTCCAAATATTTAATTGTGATATATTTTTTGAATACTCATCTTCCAGGCCTGAGGGTTCCGAGGTCCTAAAAGCAAATAATTTCATTTTTCCCCTCAAAAACTCTTGATCTCAGCTCACTCTCAATGTAATTTTTGAAAACTCATCTCTGAAAACTGAGAATAGCCTCCAGCAACAGCCACTAAGGAACTGAAGCCCTCAGTGCAACAACTCATAATTCTGCCCCACAGTTGTATGCGTGAGTTTGGAAATGGATCCTTCTCTAGTTGAACCTTGAGATGAGACTGTGGCTCCCAGCTGATACCTTGATGGTAGCCTCTGAGAGACCCTGAAGCCCACAACTTAGCTAAGTTGTGTTAGATTCATGATCCACAGAAACTGTGACATAAAAAGTAAGTTGGTTTTTTTTTTTGTTTGTTTTAAACCACAAACTTTTGGGGTAATATGTTATGCAGCCATAGATTCCTAATATAACACTGAATGAATAATCTGTTTTATTGAGCAGGAACTATGTTGAAAACATTTTCTTTCAGACTTGAAAAACAAGCAATGCAAAAGCAACAACAAAACTCTGTAGACTTCTCCAGAGTAGCACTTCGTGATGGAATTTTGTGGATGCTTACACATGGGTCCTGTGGTTCTGACTATACTAGCATCTTAGAAACTAAGCCAAAGCAATCTGAATCTTCTTTGAATTTCTGAAAGAAGACCCAAACGTCAGCATCACTCCTAAACTAGGATAACTCCTTTGACAGTTTGAATATATAGATGCATTTATTTGCTTATGAAAAAATACTGCAGAAATTTAAAAGAAGCCTTCTTTATATAGAAAAAACATAAAAGATGGTAGGACCAAGTTTACATGATCTATGTAGGTTAAGCTAGAATCAGTTTAATATTTAATAGTTTCCTAAGACAAGGCCTTTATCTAAAGTAAAATATAGATTAATCCAAGTAATTATTTGATGTTATATTAAAAGAGGAGTATATTTATCAGAAGTATATAACATCAAATAATTACTTGGATTAATCTGTATTTTGTTTCAGGTAGAGGCATCTTGACGATGCTGAGATCACCAGAATAACTTGGTGTTCTTTTGCTTTCCTTTCCTTTCCCTTCCCTTCCTTTCCCTTCCCTTCCCTTCCCCTTCCCCTTCCCCTTCCCCTTCCCCTTCCCCTTCCCTTTCCCTTTCCCTTCCCTTTCACTTCCTTTCCCTTCTTTTGGAGTCTCACTCTGTGGCCCAGGAGTACAGTGGCATGATCTCAGCTCACTGCAACCTCCACCTCCTGGGTTCAAGTGATTATCCTGCCTCAGCCTCCCAAGTAGCCAGGACTACAGGCACCCGTCACAACACCGAGCTAATTTTTGTATTTTTAGTAGAGGCGGGGTTTCACCATGTTGGCCAGGCTGGTCTTGAACTCCTGACCTCAGGTGATCCATCCACCTTGGCCTCTCAAAGTGCTGGGATTATAGGCGTGAGCCACTGCGCCTGGCCCAATTACTTTTCTTCACTCTGTCAGATTGTTTTGCATGTATTTTTGATACCTTGTCTCTCACCATAGATTTATCTCACTTGGGTATGTTGCACATCTCTAATTTCAAATGTCTAAAACTGATCTGATCATTATTATCCAGAGCTGAACCCTTCCTTTCCTGTAGCTGGCTCTATCGCTCTCCTTGTCCAAAGGATTCAGTATCTCTGAATTACTCTGACACTCTCTCCACTTCTCCAATTAGTCCAAAGCAGCTGCATGGGCAACTTTTGCTGGGTTGCCCATTTGTGAGATCCTACACTCAGGAACATAAACTAAGATTGTGCAGAGTTTTGGTCACTTAAAATTCTTCCCAGTCGCAAAGGTCTTGTTTTCGGTAAAACCAACAGGGAGGTAGGAAAAAAGGTATCGTTGCAAAAAGTACTAGATGGTGAGGGGAACAATGATACTGGAACAAGGATGGAGCCAGGCAGGAAGTGGTGATTCGATAGCTGCAGCTGGATCCAGCTGAAAACTAATTTGTGCCTATATTAGCATTTTCATACTTGGGGAAAGATATCCAATATTGGAAAATAATTCAGAACATTTTTGAGTGGTAGAAATAGAACACAGGAAATGTCAATCAGCAAAGAAGATAACATTGATTTCATTTTTGTTTAACTTTTATTTTAGGTTCAACAACAACAAGCATGTGTGGGCTTGTTACATGAGTAAATTGTGTGTTGCTGGGGTTTCGTGTACAAATGATTTTGTCACCCAGGTAGTGACTAGAAGGGCAGGGTTCCATGAGATAGAACATTAGGGTAGGGTGCCCAGAGAAGATTGGCCAAGAAGACAATCTTGGTAGTGAGCATAGTACCTAATAGGTAGTTTTTTGACCTCACACTCTTCCCACCCTCCTCCCCTCAAGTAGGCCCCAGTGTCTATTGTTCCCATCTTTGTGTCCATGTGTAAATCAGTGGTTAGCTCTCACCTATAAGTGAGAACATGCGGTATTTGATTTTTTGTTCCTGCATTAATTTGCTTAGGATCATGGCCTCCAGCTGCATCCATGTTGCTGTAAAGGACATGAATTCATTTTAAAAAATGGCTGCATAGTACTCCATGGTGTATAATGTATCACATTTTCTTCATCTAGTCCACCATTGATGGGCATCTAGGCTGATTCCATGTCTTTGCTACTGTGAACATACAGCTGAATGTGTCTTTTTGGTAGAATAATTTATTTTCTTTTGGGTATATACCCAGCAATGGGATTGCTCTGTCAAATGGTAGTTTTGGAGAACATTCGTTGCTAAAGGAGCTCCTGCATTAATAAAACTTGTTTACAACAAGCCCATGAAAAGTTTGGGAGTAAGTGAGAGTTGCTTTCTATGACGATTGTCTTCTTGGCCAATCTTCTTGGGGCACTCTACCCTAATGTTCTATCTCATGGAACCCTGCCCTTCTAGTCTACTGTCATCCTAATCCCAGGGTTTACCTTGATCGTTTCTCTCTTCCTTTAAGTTAATAAAAATTTCCCCCCATCTCCTTCATTTCAGTTTGGCTCTCTGTGTGTTCTAAGGGTCTAGTTGTCTTTCCAGCAAAATTTTCTTTTTTTTTTTTTTGAGACAGGGTCTCACTCTTTCGCCCAGGCAGGAGTGCAGTGCGGCATTCATGGCTCGCTGCACTCTTGACTTCCCTAGGCTTAAGTGATCCTCCCAGCTCAGTATCCTGAGTAGCTAGGGCTACAGGTGTGTGCCACCATGCTCTGCTAATTTTTATATTTTTTGTAGAGATGGGGTTTTGCCATGTTGCCCAGGCTGGTCTGAAACTCCTGAGCTCAAGCAATCCACCCTCCCTGGCCTCCCAAGGTGCTGGGATTACAGGCATGAGCCAGCACACCCAGCCCTGTAGCAAACATTTTTATGTATTAAGAGAATCCTTTTAAGACAAAGTCTTAATCTTTGTAATGTAACCCAATTGTGATTTCTTAGCAGTGAATCTTACATGCGGAAGACATCACTTGAGTTTGTTCTTCATATTTTCTTCTTTCTGGGAGCAGAGTTTGATTTCATTCTCCAGGCTCCGTTGCAGTTAGGTGAGGCAATGTGACCAAGGGCTGACCAATGCATGTGGTCATAAGTAGTTCACACCACTTCCAGGACTGTCCCATAAAGACACACCCCTCCCTTCCCCATAATTCTTAATTTCTCTCCCTTTCTCTGTCTGCTGGATGCATGAACAGGATTATGAGGGTCTAGAGACTGTGGAGCATAAGACAGCATGAGCATATTCAGGTGAGGTGTCTCATGCCTGTAATTCTAGCATTTTGGGAGGCTGAAGTGGAGAGATCATTTGAGTCCAAGAGATTGAACCAGCCTGGGCAACTTAGTGAGACCTCATCTCTATGAAAAAAAAGATACAAAATTAGCCAGACATGGTGGTGCATGTCTGTAGTCCCAGCTATTCAAGAGGCTGAGGCAGGAGAATCGCTTATTCTTTTTTTTTTTTTTTTTTTAATTATACTTTAGGTTTTAGGGTACATGTGCACAATGTGCAGGTTTGTTACATATGTATCCATGTGCCATGTTGATTTCCTGCACCCATTAGCTCGTCATTTAGCATTAGGTATATCTCCTAATGCTGTCCCCGCCCCCCCCACCCCCCACCCCACAACAGTACCCGGAATGTGATGTTCCCCTTCCTGTGTCCATGAGTTCTCATTGTTCAATTCCCACCTATGAGTGAGAACATGGAGAATCGCTTATTCTTAATTCTCTCTCTTTTTCTCCATCTGCTGGATCATGGACAGGATTCTGAGGATCTAGAGAATGTGGAGCCCAAGACGGAAGAAGCCTGCATTTCTGAATGACAGTGTGGCACTGTGCCTTCTTTCTGCAGACCAGCATTGGCCTGTGACATGAGCAATAAGTAAACTTTTGTTATGGCTAACTACTTAGACTGTGGACATTTTTGTTGCAATGGTTGGCCTACTCTGATTGATAAATGTGTGCCAGCTGCTATGGCTTGAGCTTTATCATAGTGGGGAACACAGTATGGTGAAGTCAATAGATCTTAGCAGAATATCAGCTGGATTGTCAGATAAATCTTTTCCTAGCACTATCCCTGTCTCTTTCACAACAGAGACTGGCAAATTCTCAGGTTCACTAATTAAACTATCATCCTTTCTATACCCTTTATTTACCTTCTAATAGATTGAGTGGCACAGGTAAAGGAGTGGTGAGACCCCTGTGTACAGAAACAGTGGGAAATTTGGATCTGGCTAATCCTGCTATATAAGGGGGAGTCAGTTGCTTCCCATGCGAGAGCTTGGCATCTGCCTTTGCTCATTTTTTTCTCAAAATCAAAGGAACTGTCCACAGCCTTAACAGTGATTCTTCTTCTTCTTTTTTTTTTTTTTTTTTGAGATGGAGTCTTGCTCTGTCACCCAGGCTGGAGTGCAGTGGTGCAATCTTGGCTCACTGCAACCTCTGCCTCCCAGGTTCAAGCGATTCTCCTGCCTCAGCCTCCCGAGTAGCTGGGATTACAGGCACTCACCACTACACCTGGCTAATTTTTGTATTTTTAGTAGAAATGGGGTTTCACCATGTTGGTCAAGCTGGCCTTGATCTCCTAACCTCGTGATCCACCCGCCTCGGCCTCCCAAAGTGCTGGGATTACAGGCGTGAGACACCGCGCCCGGCAACAGTGATTCTTCTTTATGAACACTCTCACTAACAGCATTATTTCCTTCTCCTAGGAGGAAATTATGTCCTTGAAGTGAATTGGGGATCCTCTCTCCTCAACAGAAATCATGGGCTTGCATTGTTCAGGTGGTCATAAATGGAGTTATTCTTCCCAACTTTTCTTTTAAAGGTCCAGTACCAGTATTCACCCTAAGAGTGTATTACGCCATGGCTGCACTGAGTTCACTGTTACATAAATGTGGCACAATCTCGCCTCATTTTCTTCCTTTGCACATGCTGGTTTCTTTTTGTCTTTTCTTTTCTATTTTTTTGACAGTGTCTTGATCTGTCGCTCAGGCTGGAGTGCAGTGAAGTGAACATGGCTCACTGCAGTCTCAATCTCTCCTGCCTCAGTCTCTCGAGTAGCTGGGACTACAGGCGTGCACCATCATGTCTGGCTAATTTTTATTTATTTATTAATTATTATTATTTTTGGACAGAGTCTTGCTCTGTTGCCCAGGCTGGAGTGCAGTGGTGTGATCTCGGCTCACTGCAAGCTCCGCCTCCCAGGTTCATGCCATTCTCCCACCTCAGCCTCCCCAGTAGCTGGGACTACAGGCACCCACCACCACGCCTGGCTAATTCTGTTTTTGTATTTTTAGTAGAGATGGGCTTTCACCATGTTAGCCAGGATGGTCTTGATCTCCTGACCTTGTGATTCACCCGCTTTGGCCTCCCAAAGTGCTGGGATTACAGGCATGAGCCACCGCGCCTGGCCTATTATCATGATTTTTTGTAGAGATGAGGTTTCACTAAATTGCCCAGGCTGGTCTTGAACTCTTGGGCTCAAGTGATCCCTCCACCTCAGCCTCCCAAAGTGCTAGGATTACAGGCATAAGACACCTCATGTGGATGTGTACATGTTGTTTTCTTTGCTTGGATTGTTCTTTTCTGATCTTTTTCCCCTTGAAAATGTCTACTGGCTGTTAAATGTCTTTGGAAACTCTCAAGTAATATTGTGGCTACAGTTTCCCTAGCACTTTGTTTATTTATTTTTAATTTTTTTTTAATTTTTTTGAGATGGAGTTTCACTCTTGTTGCCCAGGCTGGAGTGCAATGGTGCAATCTCAGCTTACTTCAACCTCTGCCTCCCAGGTTCAAGTGATTCTCCTGCCTCAGCCTTCCAAGTAGCTGGGATTACAGGCATGCATCACCATGCCCAGCCTATTTTTCTTTGTATTTCTAGTAGAGACTGAGTTTCTTCATGTTGGTCAGGCTGGTCTCGAACTCCCGACCTCAGGTCATCCGCCCGCCTCGGCCTCCCAAAGTGCTGGGATTACAAGTGTGAGCCACCACGCCTGGCCTGTTTATATTTTTTAAAAAGTATTTTGGGTTATGCCTCCAGGAAGGTGACTACATTTAATCTTTTTACAGCAATCTGAATCCCAGTACTTTAAGGCATATAGTGTATGCTCTATAAAAATTTGTGGAATGAATAATTGAAAGTGAGTAGGGAAAGACTTGAGCAGATTTTGTCTTAAAGCAGTATCATCCACGTGGTCCCCAGCGTATACAATCAAATAACTTCTTTTAGGACTCGATGGTGGCCATAGGTATCTCTTTATTTTGGGCATGAACATGCTCTTTTCCCATTTTGAGAAAGTGAAATTTAACGTCTATCTTTAAATATGGGTACTATCTTATCCTGGTTGAATTAAAAACCTTTTCTGAATGTCCTAGCCATTTCTTTAGTTTCCTCATGGCCAACTTCTTTTCCTGATGTCTCAGCGTGTAGATTATAGGATTGAGTAAAGGGGAGATGACAGTGAAGGTGACAGAGATGGCGGTGTCTGTGGGGAGGGCAGTGAAGGGCCGGGCATAGACATAGATGCAGGGCACGAAATGCAGGGTCACCACAGTGATGTGGGAGGTGCAGGTGGAGATGGCTTTCCTCCTGCCATCCCCAGTGTGAGACCTCAGCATCATCAAGATGACTGTGTAAGATATGAGGAGAAAGAAGAATATAAACCAACTGATTAACCCATTATTTGGAATCATCAGGAGCTCCAGAGTGAAGGTGTCAGTGCAGGCAAGTTTGAGGACCTGGGGGACATCACAGTAGAAAGTGTCAAGAACACTGGGTCCACAGAAAGGGAATGGGAGCAATAGAGAAATTTGCGCTATGGAGTGGACAAAGCCCCCCACCCAGGAAGCCACGACGAGGCCTGTGCATCGCCTTCTACTCATGATGGTCATATAGTGCAGGGGCTTGGAGATGGCTATGTAGCGGTCAAACGCCATCACAGAGAGAGAAAAAACGTCTGCTACCCCAGAAGGTGGAAGAAGAACATCTGAGTGACACAACCACTGAAGGAGATGGTTTTTTTTTTTTTTTTTTTTTTTTTTTTTCTCTGTCGCCCAGGCTGGAGTGCAGTGGCGCTATCTCGGCTCACTGCAAGCTCCGCCTCCCGGGTTCATGCCATTCTCCTGCCTCAGCCTCTCCGAGTAGCTGGGACTACAGGCGCCCGCCACCACGCCCGGCTAATTTTTTGTATTTTTAGTAGAGACGGGGTTTCACCGTGGTCTCGATCTCCTGACCTCGTGATCCGCCTGCCTCGGCCTCCCAAAGTGCTGGGATTACACTCTGATAGATCAGGACCTTAGGAGCTGTGATGGAGGAAAAGCAGATGTCAAGAATAGACAGGTGGCAGAGCAGGAAGTACATGGGTGTGTGAAGGTGAGATTCACAGGTAACTGTAACCATGATGAGGAGGTTTCCCATTAGAGTTGTCATGTACACCAAAAACAGGAAGATAAATAAGACCCAGCTCAGTTCTCGGGACTGAGTAATTCCCAGAAAGATAAATTCTTTCACTGTGGTGTAATTTCTCTGATCCATTGACTCACAAATCCTTTATCAGGTTCATCTCTGAAAGAAATAATAGTGCAGTTAAATAATATTGATATGTCCTAAAATCTAGTGTTGTCTTTTCACTTACGTTTTGGCTCAGAATTAGGAGGAAGTTCTTTTTCCTATGCACTCACTGTGTCTGCAAGTCAGTATGCCACCACTGGATGAAAGATTACCCAGGTTTTTGATTCAGTCATCCAAGGAGACAAAGTTCTCTCACTGCTGCTGCTGAAACAGAGGTTGCAAGTCCGTGAATCTATTCAATTGTACTTTCACTATAAGATCTGACACTTAAAATAATAAATAATAGGAAGAAATCTGAATATATGAAGAATTTCTGTTCATAAAAGCATCATTATGAGAATTCAAAGATAACCTGCAAATGGAGCAAGATATTTACAATACATTTATCTGAGAAATGACTCATGTTCAGAATATATAAAGAGCCTCCACAAATCAGTAAAAATGCTGGACGACCCAACCTCAAAATGGCAAAAGATTGAAACCAATACTTCACAAAAGGGATATCCAAATGCCAATTCAACTTCATTAGTTATAGCAATAAGCCACAATATACACGCCAGAATGGCTAAATTGAAAAAGATAAAAGCTGAAAAGATGAAAAAGTGGTGGTGAAGATGTGGAACAGTTGGAACTCTAATACACTGCTAGTGGGTGTGTAAAATTGGTATAATCACTTTGCTATTTGATTATCTCTGCTAAGACTATATATAGATATAGTTTTATATATACATAGGAGGATATCTATATATCTACATGTATGCTGATATATCTCTTTTAAAGGATCTATCTGTATATCATTACCTATATATCTCCTAAGGACATATTTCTACTTCTAGGAAATATGTACATATGTTCATCAAAAGACATGTCCTAGAATATTCATAGCAGCACTGTTATTTTTTATTTTTTTTGAGACAGGGTCTCACTCTGTCACCCAGGCTGGAGTGCAGTGGTGAGCTTATAGCTCACTGTAGCCTCAAACTCCTGAGCTCAAGCGATCCTCCCACCTCAGCCTCTCTAGTTGTTGGGACTTACAGGTGCCTGTCACCACACCTGAATGATTTTTTCTTTTTATTTATTTTTTTATGCTGGAATAATTTTTAATTTTTTTTATAGAGTTGGGGTCTCCCTATGTTACCCAGGCTGGTCTCAAACTCCTGGCCTCGGGTGATCTTCCTACTTTGGCCTCTTAAGGTTGATTACAAGCATGAGCCACCACACCTGACCAGTAGCACTGATTATAACTTCTTCAAACTGGAAAATGACTCAGAAATCCATCAACAGTAGAAAAGATAAATAAATTGTGTTATGTTCACACAATACGATACAGTAATGAGAATGATTTACGCTATACGTAATAATATAAGTGAATCCCACAAACATAGTGTTGTGCTAAATAATCCAGGGACCATAGAGTATGCACTCTTCCATTTTATTCATATGTACAAAACTGAAGGGAGCCTAAGGGAGGCTTCTGGGTGCTGGTAATATTCCATTTCTTGATCTGGGTGCTGATTTACACCAGCAGGCATATTCTGCTGGTGTAAAAGCATTCACTGAGTTGGCCGGGCATGGTGACTCACGCCTGTAATCCCAGCACTTTGGGAGGCTGAGGCGGGTGGAGGCCTGGCCAACATAGTAAAACCCCGTCTCTACTAAAAATACAAAAATTAGCTGGGCATGGTGGCATGCGCCTGTAGTCCCAGCTACTTGGGAGGCTGAGGCAGGAGAATCACTTGAACACAGGAGACAGAGGTTGCTGTGGGCTGAGATCACGCCACTGCACTCCAGCCTGGTGACAGAGCGAGACTCTGTCTCAAAAAAAAAAAATTCATTGAGCTGTACATGTATGTGCGTTTTTCTGTATGTTAGCATATTACACTTCAGTATGAAGTTTTAAATAACAAACATAACACTTATCATTTATAACACTTTAATCTCATGTTTAAAGAATGAATTACATTTAAAGCAAAATTTAATGGACCACTCACTTTTGTAACAGTTACTTTTATACTTACATGGTTATAGTCTTCACCAGCTATCATCTGAGAGTAAACTTTTTGTTGGGTTGTTGTTTTTTTGAGACGGGATCTCACTCCCGTTGCCTAGGCTGGAGTGCAGTGGTGCAGTCGTGGCTCACTGCAACCTCCGCTTCCTGGGCTCAACTGATCCTCCCACCTCAGCCTCCCCAGTAGCTGGGACTACAGGTTGTACCACCATGCCTGGCTGTTTTTTTTTTTGCATTTTTACAAAAAGACTGAGTTTCACCACGTTGCTCAGGCTGGTCTCAAACTCGTGGGCTCAAGTGAACCACCTGCTTGGACCTCCCAAAGTGCTGAGATTACAGGCACGGGCCACTGTGACCAACCCAAGAGTTACCGTTTTATTTTTTACTCACGTATGGATTTGAGGTGTTCTTAAATTTTTGTGTTATGTAGGTGACCGTGGTGTCCACACATAGTTCTTTCTCTGATTCTGGCTTTAATTTCTCTATTTCTTTTTTCCATTTTACTCTTCTAAACTTAGGGAAAAAAGTCCTTAAAAGACTATGCTTCCCTAAGCAGCACTCTTTCTTTTACTCATACGGAAAAATAAGAGCTCTCTTTCCCATTCCCTTGGTATTTATTCAGATTCTCTCAATCACCTCCCAAGGTATTTATGTCAACAATATGGGGTGGCAAGAATAAATGTTCAGAATAATCATCACAGATTTCAAGTCTCCAGAATCCTTGAAGGAAGAACTCCCTACATTGTACTTATCAGGGCTGGAAAGTGAAGGAATCATCCAAGAAGGTACCTTTGGTTAATCTGGAATGCAGATACGTATTTTAGTAAATGACAGCATCCCACTCTAGGAACTTTCTTTTGGATATTGCAATGATCAGTCAATGGTTTTCAAATCTTCTGCTCAGGAAACCACTGCGACAAGCCTAAGAGTGTCCCATATCACCTGTCCTCTCCCTCCCTCCCCTCTTCCTTTCTCCTGTTCTTCAGTTTTTTCCTATATTCTTTCTTATTTCCTTCCTCTATGTATGATTTCCATAACACGAAGGTGGTCTTTTTGAGGGAAAGGTGACTCAAATATAGATTCTTTCCTTAAGAAGTTTACAGTTAAGATAGAAAGATGGGCTGGGTGCGGTGGCTCATGCCTGTAATCCTAGCACTTTGGGAGGCCGAGGCAGGCAGATCACCTGAGGTCAGGAGCTCTAGACCAGTCTGGCCAACATGGTGAAATCCTGTCTCTACTAAAATACAAAAATTAGCTAGGCATGGTGGTTGGCGCCTATAATCCCAGCTAAGTGGGAGGCTGAGGCAGGAGAATCACTTGAACCTGGGAGGTGGAAGTTGCAGTGAGCCCAGATGGCGCCACTGCACTCCAGCCTGGGTGACATGGAGACTCCGTCTCGAAAAAAAAAAGAGTGGGTGGGGAAATGAATAAAGAAATACAGTTTCACGTGTCTAGCAATGTCAGAATAAAGATAATGAGGATTTCTTAAAAATCATCCAAAAGGCTGTAATCTCAGCACTTTTGGAGGCTGAGTCGGGCAGATCACGAGGTCAGGAGATCGAGACCATCCTGGCTAACACGGTGAAACCCTGTCTCTACTAAAAATACAAAAAAAATTAGTTGGGCGTGGTGGCGGGCACCCGTAGTCCCAGCTACTTGGGAGGTTGAGGCAGGAGAATGGCGTGAACCCGGGAGGCGGAGCTTGCAGTGAGCAGAGATTGCGCCACTGCACTCCAGCCTGGGTGACAGAGTGAGACTCTGTCTCAAAAAAAAAAAAAAAAAAAGGAAAAAAAATCATCCCAAAGGGGACCCTTCTTTGGAAACAAGCTTATCAAATATCTTGGACAGAGCCTGCAAACTGAGAGTTCCCCCCATACCCCAGCATCCCATTGAGCAAATTCTTCCTCATTCTCTACATTAAGTTGACTTTCTAGGATGCCACACATATCATGGTTTTCTCTTTTCCAATTTTGAAAATCCCTTACTCTTGATTGAATCCCTAAAACTTTTACTAGAAGCATTATTCATATTCAGTGGTACATGAAGGCACAGACAATCTTGTCATTAAAACATCTTACTCAGTTCCTCCAAAATTTCATTCCCAGTCAAGAGGCAAAACTGCATCTACTAAACACAGGAATTACTGCCTTCAAAGGCTGTTTTTCCAAGGCAGTCATCCTCCTGAGAGCTGGTGATGTCAGCACCTTCTCAACTACCTTTAATAAACTTTGAACCTCAATGTCCCAACTAAAATACAGCCACATTTCCTGAAGCCAACTGACCGTCTTCCTATATTTTGCAAGCCACACTTTCCCTCTTTCTAATAGTGAAAAACTACCTCTTTTCTTTGCTTCTTAAGAGTCTTGGCTTCTATAGGAACATTCTACACATTTGCAGCATTTCTCAAAATTAAGCACGAACAGCTTTTCAGTTTCAGAAGTTCATAGGCACTAACACTAACTGCTGGTTTAATCTTTAAGTGGGAAATTGATCCACTTATGCCCCAGCTGCATTTTAGAAGAAGCAGGTACTGGGGAAATTCTCTGTTTAATGTAAAGCCTACCTCAAAGTGAGTAATTTTCTTATCTTCTTTCCTCAGATGGGAAAAGGCAACCTCAGGTAATTACAGTATTCTGACTCTTTTCTGCCTTACTACGTTTTGGCCACCTGTATTAGTCTCCAGCCACAGCCCAATATAGGAATTAGCAAAGGGAATATTATTAGGTATGAATGTGGAAGCTGAGTGGCCAATATAATATGCTACAATACAACTCAGGAGTTCCTTTGGGAGTCATTAAAATGTCACCAAGTGCTCTCTGTCTTGTACTCTCTCTCTTTTGTTCTCTCTCCCTCTTTCTCATTTTTTCTCTGTTCTCTCTCATACATATATGCAGAGGCACCAGTGCACTCAGGACATACCCTTTCCTCTAGAGGAAGCACATGAGACAGTGCATTTTCCTCTTTGGCTCAGGAAGATAGTGTTTTGTTAAACCACACCAATGACTGTGCAGTCTTCCTCTTGACCAAAGTCACTTTGCCTGCAATCAGCTAGGAAATGAAACTTAAATAAATAAAAAAGTAACAATGAAAAATTCAAAGCTCTGTGGCCACTGTCAGAGCAGCTCTCAGAGACTGTATAGATTTATATGTGCATTTTCTATTTATTTATTTATTCAGATGCAGTTTCGCTCTTGTTGCCCAGGCTGAAGTTCAATGGTGCAATCTTGGCTCACTGCAACCTCTGCCTCCTGGGTTCAAGCAATTCTCCTGCCTCAGCCTCCCAAGTGGCTGGGATTACAGGCGCCTGCCACCACACCTGGCCAATTCTGTATTTTTAATAGAAGTGGGGCTTCACCATGTTGGTCAGGCTGTTCTCAAACTCCTGACCTCAGGTGATGCAACTGCCTTTGCCTCCCAAAGTGCTGGGATTACAAGCGTGAGCCACGGCACCTGGCCACATTTTCTGTTTAAAGCAACATGTACATTGTCCCAGGACATTTTTTTTTCTTTAAACAGTGTCTCGCTCTGTTGTCCAGGCTGGAGTGGTACTGTGGCATGATCCCAACTCACTGCAACCTCTGCCTCCTGGGTTCAAGTGATCCTCCTGTCTCAGCCTCCCAAGTGGCTGAGATTACAGGCGTGAGCCACTGCGCCCCATCAGCCCCCAGAGTTATTTTAACCTACATCTCTGAAATGTATAGCTCACTTTAGGTAAAGCTCTTGATATACATCAACTCAGTTACTTCATAGTTATTTTATGTTATTTTTTCATGTGTACCCAGAGATATTCACTATGAAAACATTTGATTTGGGGAGCACATACATAAAAGAGCAGTTTGAAAGCCACATGTGTGCCCAGAGTCAGTTGACTTTTCTACAGTTCTTAGCAGCAGAGCTTAAAAAATAGTGAAAGCATACAACAATCATTTCACAATGTATATGTATAATAAAACATCACATTGTACTGTGCACTGTAAATATATACAATTTTTATTTATTGATGACAGCTGCTTGGGAGGCTGAGGCAGGAGAATTGCTGGAACCCGGGAGGCAGAGGTTGCAGTGAGCCAAGATCGTGCCACTGCACTCCAGCCTGGGTGACAGAGCAAGACTCCATCTCAAAAAATAAAAATAAAAATAAAAACTAGGCTGGGTGCGGTGGCTCACGCCTGTAATCCTAACACTTTGGGAGGCTGAGGTGGGTGGATCACCTGAGGTCAGGAGTTTGAGGCCAGCCTGGCCAACATGTTGAAACTCCATCTCTACTAAAAATACAAAAATTAGCTGGTATGGTGGCGTGTGCCTGTAATCCCAGCTACCTAGGAGGCTGAGACAGGAGAATCATTGGAACCCAGGAGGCGAAGCCTGCAGTGAGCTGAGATCATGCCACTGCCCTCCAGCCTAGGTGACAAAGCAAGACTCCATCTCAAAAAACAAACAATAAAACAAGACAAACAAAAACTAGTAAAAACTAATTTAAGTGGGAAAAATGCTGCTCAACTTGTGATTTTATGTCACTGCCGATAAGTGTTTGTGTGATCAGATGCAATTGCTTTTTCTGTCCTGAGTTATTGAATCAGGTTATGTTGCATGTTTAGACACGGTCATGAGGAAGTCAACAGGGACAATGATATGCCAAGAGTTCCTGGGTTCTTGATCTCTTGGGATTATGTTTCTTAATCAGGCCCTATAGATCTGTGGAGTCATCTGATTCTGATATAGAGATAAAAACTTGATCTGAGTGAGTCACAAGAGTTAGGAAGGAAAGAAAAGGGCAAAGGATGGATTTGCGTGAAATGGGCTATTAAGTGGCTTGTAGTGTGTATTTTTCACAGGCAATTTCATAAAGAAAAGTCTAGGGACTCTTGAGACCAAAGCTACTTGGGCAAAGGTAGCAAGACCCTGTGAATAGTGATTTGGCAAGTGTGACTTTTTATTGGAATCTGTTTGCTTGCAGAAGTAAGTTAATATTGTAAGAAGTTAGATTTTGTTGATCAGGTGACAGGAAGTGGCAAACATTTGAGCCAGTTAGTTCATGAATGCTTATAGGGCCAGGCCAGATCCAATGAGGGACTTAAGTTTGTCTTCAACATTCACTATCCTTCAACATTCATTATCCTTTGGCTAATTTACTCTCCTTGGGCTCACTGTTGCATCCCATGGGGCCTGTCCTTTTGACTACTCTATAAGCCAGGGTTTATTTTTGACCCATTATCTTCTTTTGATATTAAATTCTCCTGTGCTGTTTCTGTCATCAGCTTCAGGGTGACTTTTTTTTTTCTTGAGACAGAGTCTCGCTTTGTCACCCAGGCTGGAGTGCAGTGTCACAACTTGCCTCACTGCAACCTCCGCCTCCCAGGTTCAAATGATTCTCCTGCCTCAGCCTCCTGAATAGCGGGGATTACAGGTGCCCACCACCACGCCTGGCTACTTTGTGTGTGTGTGTTTTTAGTAGAGATGGGGTTTCACCATGTTGGGCAGGCTGGTCTTGACCTCCTGACCTCAGGTGATCTGCCCTCCTTGGCCTCCCAAAGTGCTGGGATTACTGGCATGAGCCACTGCACCCTCCCAGGGCGACTCTTTAAGCCTTATAAATAACAAGCAAACCTATTGTCACGTTTTGATAATAGAAAGCTAGACATTTTAACATGATAGATGTTTTGAACTCAATATACATTTTCATGTTTTCTACTCAACCAGTTTTTTATCTAAAAATGAGGAGTATGGGTCATATGGGAGAAGGGTGTGACAGGCCAATGGGAAACAGAAGGTGTGTTAGGTAAAGCAATAAAGGTGATATTAATAATGCCATTTATCTTTGGTTGCATATTTATTCTCTGCCAGGTATCATGTATTTCATGTATACCATCTCATTTTGTCCTTTACAACAACCTCATGAGATGGATATTATAACGAGAATCTTTGTGTAGGTGAGCTATGACCTTTGGAGAGAGAGGTGAAATAACTTGCTCAAGACTGCACAGCTGGTGGATGGCAGAGATAGGATTCATACTTAGGTCTGTATGATTCTGAAATTAGAACTTTCATCCACCATGCTTTACTGCTCTCCCAGATAATAACACTAGCCTATACTGCCTCTTCACAAATACCAGAAGTTTGAAAAAATAGACCGAGTAGAGCTTTTTCTTCTTTAACTCTCCCATTCTCTCTCTTTCCAGTGAAAAGAAATGTGAATTCTCAATGGTGAGGCCAAGGCAAAACTGACCCTTGTAAGGCTGCAACTGGAAAATCGGTCCTTTGATGGTAGAGATAGATTGCTTCATGTGTGTGGTTTCTGAAGTTTTGCCTTTATCCAAACTCATCATGAGAATGTCTGGCATGTCTAGTTCTGCATTAAGATACATACCTTTAGGCCATGATGAGAAATCTTCCCAAGCCTCATCAATCTTGGTAGGAATCCAGGAGGATAACAATTATGTTCCTATGAAGTTCTCAGTAGCTCATTAGCCCACTTTAGTTTAACTCAGCAGAGGCCAATTTCTCCATCTGCAATAGGCCATACATACCCACATATATGTACGCCAGAGGCATTGATCATGAGATCCTTCTGGAACAGGATTATAGTTTGATATAGACAGGTCCAACAATGTAATAAATTACATTCATGTGGTGGAAGAACAATGGGTTGGGCATCTGAAGATGTCTCTGTAATTAACTTAATATAAGACCTTGAACACATCACTTTATCTCTCTGGGCTGTTATTTCCTTATCTTCTGAAAAAAATATTGGACTTAATCATCTTATCTGCCTGCCATATAGCTGTCTTGATTGACATAAGGTTACTTGGTCTTTGGAAAAATAACAGTCAGTTCACTCCTATAACACTAGTTACTTCACGCTGCACAGAAGCTTGGGTTATCAGTTATCTACTAACTTAAATAGGAAGACAAATTGTTCGTAGTGAGTATAGTTGGTTTGCTGACAATGTATCTGATTATGTAAATGTGAATTCATGGGAAAAATTATATAAGGTGTCCTTGGTGATGAAGAGCTGAATTTGTTCTCTTTTCTTTTCTTTTTTTTTTTGAGATGGAGTCTCACTGTGTTGCCAGGTTGGAATGCAGTGGCATGATCTCGGCTCACTGCAACCTCCGCCTCCTGGGTTCAAGTAATTCTCCTGCCTCAGCCTCCCGAGTAGCTGGGACTACAGGCGCCCGCCACCATGCCTGGCTAATTTTTTGTATTTTTAGTAGAGACGGGGTTTCACCATGTTAACCAGGATGGTCTCGATCTCCTGACCTCGTGATCTGCCCGCCTCGGCCTCCCAAAGTGCTAGGATTACAGGCCTGAGCCACTGCACCCGGCCTCTTTTTTTTTTGAGACGGAGTCTTGCTCTGTCGCCCAGGCTGGAGTGCAGTGGTGCAATCTCGGCTCACTGTAAGCTCCGCCTCCCAGGTTCACGCCATTCTCTCGCCTCAGCCTCTCCGAGTAGCTGGGACTACAGGTGCCCGCCACCACGCCCGGCTGATTTTTTGTATTTTTAGTAGAGACGGGGTTTCACCGTGGTCTCGATCTCCTGACCTCGTGATTCGCCCGCCTTGGCCTCCCAAAGTGCTGGGATTACAAGCGTGAGCCACCGCGCCCAGCCTTTTTTTCTTTTTTTGAGATGGAGTCTTGCTGTGTTGCCAGGCTGGAACGCAGTGGCACGATCTTGGCTCACTGCAACCTCTGCCTCCCAGGTTCAAGTAATTCTCCTGCCTCAGCCTCCTGAGCACCTGGGACTACAGGTGCACACCACCATGCCCAGCTAATTTTTGTATTTTTAGTAGAGACAGGGTTTCACCATGTTGGCCAGGATGGTCTCGATCTCTTGACCTCACGATCCACCCGCCTTGGCCTCCCAAAGTGCTGGGGTTGCAGCTGTGAGCCACTGTGCCTGGCCTGGATTTGTTTTCTATGCCCTTTCAGAAGGCACGAGTCTTCTCTTCACTCTTCTCATGGCTGACTTCATTTCCTGGTTCCTCAGAGTGTAGATCAAAGGGTTCAGCAGAGGGGAGATGACAGTGAAGGTGACAGAGATGGCCTTATCTTTGGGGAGGGCAGTGAAGGGCCGGGCATAGACATAGATGCAGGGCACGAAATGCAGGGTCACCACAGTGATGTGGGAGGTGCAAGTGGAGATGGTTTTCCTCCTGCCATCTCCTGCCTGAGACCTCAGCATCATTAGGATGACTGTGTAGGACACAAGCAGGAAGATAAACCACAGGGTAGTGACCAGGCCATTGTTGGAAATCATCAACAGCTCAAGAGCAAAAGCGTCAGTGCAAGCGAGTTTGAGGACCTGGGGGACATCGCAGTAGAAAGTGTCAAGAACATTGGGTCCACAGAAAGGGAGAGGCAGCAACAGGGAGATCTGCACGATGGAGTGGACAAAGCCCCCCATCCAGGAGGCAGAGATGAGGGCAGTGCATCGCCCTCTACTCATGATGGTCACATAATGCAGGGGCTTGGAGATGGCCACGTAGCGGTCAAACGCCATCACAGAGAGAGAAAAAATGTCTGCCCCACCAAAGAGGTGGAAGAGAAATATCTGTGTCATGCAGCTTGTATAGGATATGGTCTTTTTCTTTGACAGAAGGTCCAGCAAGACTTTAGGAGCAGTTATGGAGGAGAAGCAGATGTCAAGGATGGCTAGATTGCAGAGCAGGAAGTACATGGGGGTGTGAAGGCGAGACTCACAGGTCACAGTGACGATGATGAGGAGGTTTCCCAGCAGAGTTGTCACGTACACAATACATAAAAAAAGAAACAAGACCAAACTCAGGTCTTGGGATTGAGTAAGTCCCAGAAATATAAATTCTTTTACTCTGGTGACATTTCTCAACTCCATTGAATCGTGTTTTCTCTTTCCTGAATATCTTGGAAAAAATGATGTTACTTCAGAAAGTGTTTACTCTCTCTTAATAGATTCAAGTATTAGGTCTGAAAACTTGTGAGATATTACCACCACATGAATTACAATTTCAAGTTTATCGCCAATGCGTGTAAAATGACATCTTATTACACGATCATGCATACACTTATATAAATTACAATTTAAAAAAATGTATAAAAATTCATAAAAATAATGTTCCAGTTATTCAAGATACTTAGAACATTATTCAAGATAAACAGAGGGGGATATTAACTATTTAGAAAGAGACTATTGTGGCATGGGAAATATAAAAATGGGATTAGTTTGTTGTGTGAGTAAGGCAGTGCTTACTTTGTGTGACTAGAACACCTTGAGTTTCAAAGCGCTGAGGATTTTGTTGTTTTTTCCCAGACTGGATGCTCCATTTAAATGGTTCTAAGACTGCCTGTCTGCAAAGAGGCCCCCCACTGGATTGAATTGTACGCAAGCAGCACCCCTCCCTTCTTAAATCACAAACTTATTTCCATGAGAAATTATAAAATGTTTAAGCCGTAAAATTCATTTCTATTGCTCTATTCTTCTCTAAGGGGACGTCTTTGTTTCTTTCTTTACTTTAATCTACTTTAGGTACTGAACCCCCTGGGTGGTGAATAGCTCCTTAGCTATGGAAATAAAAATAGTATTCAGAGCTTCTCTTCTGTTGTTTCAATTTCTTTCTTAAAAAATAATTTTTGTCGAGCTATCATTGACAAACCATAGACTGCACATATTTGAATTCACACTTCGATAATTTTTTTTTTTTTTGAGACAGAGTCTTACTCTGTTGCCCAGGCTGGAGTGCAGTGGCACGATCTCGGCTCACTGCAACCTCTGCCTCCTGGGTTCAAGTGATTCTCCCGCCTCAGCCTCCCGAGTGGCTGGGATTAAAGGCACGTGCCACCAAGCCTGCCTAATTTTTGTATTTTCAGTAAAGACGGGGTTTCACCATATTAGCCCGGCTGGTCTCAAACTCCTGACCTTGTGATCCGCCCACCGCGGCCTCCCAAAGTGCTGGGATAACAGGCGTGAGCCACTGCTCCTGGCCGATAAGTTTTGACATATATACCTGTGACACCATCTCTATAGTTAAGAGAGTGAATATATCTATCACCCAGAAAATGTCCTCGTGCCCCTTTGTAGCCTGCCCCCTTTACCCTTCCTTGTCCAGGCAACCACGGATCTGCTTTCTGTCATTATACATTAGTTTGTATTTTCTACAATATTCTATAAGTGAAATTCTACTATGTGTATTTTCTTCTTGTCTGCCTTCTTTCAACCATGAAATTCATCCATTGTTTTGTGTGTACTGCTATTTTGTTCCTTTCTATTGTATGAATATACCACAGTTTGCTTATCCACTCACTTGTAGGTGAACATTTGGGTTATTCGTGGCTTTTGAATATTACCCATAAAGCTGCTATGAACATTCACGTTTGGGTCTTTGTGTGGACATATGTTTTCAGTTCTCTTGGGTAAGTAGCTAAGAGTGGAATGGTTGTAACTTTTAACATTCAATAGTATGAGAACAAACAACCCAATTAAGCAACAAGAACAAATTATTTTAACGAAATGAAGTCACTAAAAGAAGTTAAAAAAAAAAGAAGAGAAAAAAGGACAAATTATTTGAACAGACACTTCAGCAAGAAGACACTGAGATAGCAAATAAGCACATGAAAAGGCTCAACATCATTTATCACCAGAAAATATAAATTAAAACCACAGTATAATTTAAAAATAGTATACATTAGAGTCACTAGAATGAAAAAGATTGATATATCAAGAATGGACAAAGATGTAGATGAACGGAAGTCCGGTGGGAATGTAAAATGGTACAATCACTTTTGAAAATAGTTTGGGAGTTTTTTTTTTTATTTTATTTTAAATGGAGTCTTGCGCTGTCACCCAGGCTGGAGTGCAGTGGCACAATCTTGGCTCACAGCAACCTCTGCCTCCCGGGTTCAAGCGATTCTCCCACCTCAGCCTCCCAAGTAGCTGGGATTACAGGCTCCCACCATTATGCCCAGCTAATTTTTGTATTTTTAGTAGAGGCAGGGTTTCACCATGTTGGCCAGGCTGGTCTTGAACTCCTGACCTCAGGTCATCCACCCGCCTTGACCTCCCAAAGTGCTGGGATTACAGGCATGAGCCACCGCGCCTGGCTGGTAATTTTTTAAAAAACTGTTACACATACACTTACCTTATAACTGTGTTGCTTTTGAATTCCTTTCTTTCTTTCTTTTTTTTTTTTTTGGGTAACTCTTTGAAATGGGCCTTATTTTCTTTCTTCCTAGTTTATCTCCTTTTTCTTTCCATAATTAGAAAGAAATGAAGGGCAAAAGTCCCTTTCTTCCCATTCTTTGGGTGTGTTCTCCAATTTAAATGAAGATATTTCTTCTCACTTAGTTCACTTTGTCTTCAAGTTTTCTTTCCTCTCTAGGCAATTTTGTCCAAAATCTATTTAATGGGTAAATCCAAAAACAAGCTGCCAAGAAGTATTCTACCTTCGAGGTAGATGCCTACTAGACTCTGGCACCACACAGCCTGTTCAAATCCCAGCTGAGTACTTACCGGTTGTGCTAACGTGAGCAAATTGCTTCATCCCTTGACCTCATTCTCTGTATCAGTAATTTGGAGATAATAGCATCTCCTTCATAAGACTTTAGTGAGGGTTAAATAAGTTAATCTATGTAGAGCATCAGTACTTAGAGCATTGCCTAATCTGTAATAAGTGTAATTATATGTGTGCTCCCTTAAAGACAACTCCAGGTTAATAATTCCCACACACAGCTTCTTCAATAAATATATTTCCAATATATTTATGGACATTCTTTTAGAGGAACTGCATGTTTCCCACACATGTGTCCTCAACCACTTCATCAGAACGTTTGCTGTTTTGAAGGAATTAGGAGATATTTGCCTTCCAGTGGCCCAGAAAGTGGTGACAGTGTATGACAGTAAAAAGAGCTTGGTTTGGCTTCTTCTCTGACATCTTATTAGCAGACCAGAGAAACTGTTCAGTGCAAGGGCTCTGGGATCAAGACTCATCTGTGTTCAAGTCCTGGCTTTGCCACTGTGTGATTTGGGCAAGTGTATAACCTCATTGAGCCTCTATTTTTTCATCTGTAGGATGGGGATAATAATAATACTCACCTCACAGGGAAGTTATGAGGGTTGGAGAATTAACTTGTGTAAACTTCTCAGCATACGGGCTGGTTATCTGTCATGATTAGTGCTATGCTGGGTAACCCTAACAGTGAAGCCTCATCAGTAAATGGAGTGTATTGAACTAAATGGTAGCTATCAATCCTGATTAGCTTAAAGAGAGAGGAAATGGTCACTAGGAACACCAACTCAGTATGGTTACTAGAGATGTGAGGAAAACCAATTTAGTTATTAAACTCTTCAAAGGGACCCCCATGTAAATAGCACATTGTTTACGCACACATGGGTGGAAGGTAAACCATGTCCCAGACCCCAGGCCAGGACTATTGGTCCAAAAGAAATACATCTCATGTTCACAAACTGCCTTTGGTAATTTAAAGACAACATCCCCCAGCTTCTGCTCCACTCTTCTGCTACTTTTAATCCATCCAATTATTTAGCAAATATTGATAGAGTATGGGAAGAGTTCTAGGTTATTTGAGAGAAAGGAATATAATCTAAATGCAGTGGGAAAAGCATTGAAATCTAATAGTTACATGGGAGTGATCTAAGGACAGATGAAGAGCTGAGTGTGAGAAGAGGATGATTTCCAAATAAGAGGCTCAGTGAAGCTGTATGGAGGAAGTGGTGTTTATGTTTGGGATATACAGGAACAGGGAAAAAGGACATTCTGGCCTTAGGGGACTATTTAAATATATGAAAGTTGCTAATGAGTGGGAAGTTTGGCTGGAAAGAAAGGGTGCAAACATGACAGCATGGAAAGACAGAGAAAAGAAAATCATTGCCATCATAAGGTCTCAGAAAACAATACCCCATAATGAAGGCCTCAGAAGTAAAAGTTTTTCTCTGACCTTCTCCTGCCTTCCTGTGTCAGGTGGCTAGTCCTTCATTCTTCCCCAAGGTTAGCTGTAGAAACTACAATACCTCTTCCCTAAGGCAGGTCATGGAAACCAGAACCATTTTTCTCCAAAGCCAGCTATAAAACCTAAACATATTATTCTAACTTCCCCGTGACTCCACCTTTATGTGTAAGAGTTGGCCATAAATAAATTCTCAGGTCTACTTTGTTTGATTGTAGGTCATAAGAACCCCATTCCAGAGAGACAGAGAGAGAGAGAGAGTGAGCACTCCCTTATACCTAGGAGGAAGGAATTGCTGCACAGAGAGGCCAAATAGGATCTAAACAGACAGGACTTGCTGGGTTTCACTATTGCCCATTAGCATTAGATCATATCATTTTTTTAAATTTAAAATTTTTATTTTTATGCAGCGCTTCACTAAATTGCGTGCCATCCTGGTAAAGGGGCCATGCTAATCTCCTCTGTATTGTTCCACTTTTAGTATATGTGCTGCCAAAGCAAGTGATCATACCTTTTTTGTCCAATCATATTTCTACATGGCTGTCCACACCTTGTTGAACCTAAACATAAAAATGAACATTTTCCTTGCATCTTTGGGTCTTCATTCTGAAGGCTCCCATGTCATGTAAAACTATGATCAAATAAATTTGTATTCCTTTTCTCCTAATCGTCTGCCTTTTGTCAGCTGATTTTCAGTGAACTTTCAGAGGATGAAGGGGGAGTTTTCTCCTGTCCCCTACACTATAAACTTCTTGTTTCTGTGTTAGATCTAAATAAGGGTAGACAGGTGTTTATTGTCTGAGTCTCTCAACTTTTGTGAGCCTTTGTTACTGTAGGTTTAAGTTCAGGGTAAGAATCACCTCTGCTGATTTCAGCCTGAGAAGATTCGTCTAGAGAAAAGAAGACTGAGAAAAATCTCTTCTCTATACCATTCAAGAGGTCACAGAAAGCAAAAGCTGCCTTTTCCCCAATTCCAAATTGACCTCAACTCTTTCTCTCATTCCACAATGTACTCTTTGTTACTATTTCTAGCTTGTGCTGTCCATTACTAAAGGAAGGTTCTCCCAGAATGCAGCATCTTGTATACATATTACATTATTTGTAGTCATAGTGTATTTGTGAATCTTAATGATTACATCTAGATTTCAATTTTTCTTTTTCTTATTTCTCACTTTATGCATAAACACCCAGACACCCCAGGCACACACACACATGCAGACTTTTATTTTTTTACCTAAAATCTGCAATCTTCTTCCAAGAATTCCAACATCTTAAATAATGTCCACGTGAACCTCAGGAATCATCCAACTTTAGAAAATTCTGCTCAACACCCCTCTGAAGGCCAGTTATTTCAATGGCATCTCTTCTGTCTTAATGTGGAAAGGACTTAGGGAATAATATTTTCTTGGCTCTTCCACACTGATTCACAGTGTCCCATCATATTTACCAGTTCCTTAATCCCAGAACTAGTGTGAGAATTATCAGAGGGATTACAGTTGGATGCAGTTGTGGAAAAATTCTGCTGACGGTGAGGTTGTTTCAGTGGGAGTAATTAAGAAGTCACTCAGGCCGGGCGCGGTGGCTCACGCTTGTAATCCCAGCACTTTGGGAGGCCGAGGCGGGCGGATCACGAGGTCAGGAGATCGAGACCACGGTGAAACCCCGTCTCTACTAAAAATACAAAAAATTAGCCGGGCGTGGTGGCGGGCGCCTGTAGTCCCAGCTACTTGGAGAGGCTGAGGCAGGAGAATGGCGTGAACCCGGGAGGTGGAGCTTGCAGTGAGCCGAGATTGTGCCACTGCACTCCAGCCTGGGCGACAGAGCGAGACTCTGTCTCAAAAAAAAAAAAAAAAGAAGTCACTCAGACACACGTGCTGAGGAATACACATTTTGTCTAGAGCCTAAAGTTTTTCAGAGGCAACTGAAAGAATGAATCCCCTTATCTTCTGGCTTCAAAAGGAAGAAAAGGTTGTGTGGAAACATGTCAAGCTGTATTCCTGAGAAAGTCCAAAAAGTGCTGTTCTTGGTGATCAGAGAGCACCCTTCCATGAGTGCCCATGGTGCAGAGAAACTTGGAGCTGATGAGGGACTGGACTCACTGCGCAGTCTTCCATCCTATTCTATTTCCAAGTCTAACAACTTACGCAAAGAGAACTGGAAATGGAACCTTTAGTACCAAACAGCACAGGGGCATGCAAGTTTTGGGGAAGGCTCATCCCTTCTCCAGATCTCCACACTTACTTTACTGACTGGGAATCCCCAGTTTGGGAAGAGGTTGAAGCAGGCGCAGGACAGAGTAGCATGGTTGGCTGTCTATACTAAGAAAAATAAAGTCAAATGAAACGAGACACCAAGATGGCCACACAGTGAGAAATGTGATTCTACTCAACAGCTAGCTTCATTTTTTGACCATCTTTAAGATCTACAGCTTTAAGCTTCTAAAAATGGAATATTGGCCATAATTGCTCCCATTGTTTCCCTTGTTTTTGATGACCTTGACAGTACTGGAGAGTCATTGTCAAGTATTGTATAGAACAGGGGTCCCCAACCACCAGGCCATGAACTGTTACCACCTCTTGGCCTGTTAGAAACCAGGCCACACAACAGGAGGTGAGTGGGGGGTGAGCAAGTGACAGAAGCTTCATCTGTATTTACAGCTGCTCCTCATTGCTGGTATTGGGGACATTAGATTCTTATAGGAGTGGGAACACTACTGTGAACTCTGCATGCGAGGGATCTAGGTTGCAAGCTCCTTATAAGACTCTAATGCCTGATGATCTGTCACTGTCTCCCATCATTCCCAGATGGGACCATCTAGTTGCAGGAAAACAAGCCCTGGGCTACCACTGATTCTACATTATAGTGAGTTGTATAATTATTTCATTATATATTACATGTAATAACAATAAAGTGCACGATATATGTAACGCACATGAACCATCCCAAAACCATCCCCACCACCTTCATTTGTGGAAAAATTATCCTCTGCGAAACCAGCCCATGATGCCAAATTGTTGGGGACTGCTGTTATACAATGTTCTTCAATTTGGCTGGTCCTGATGATTTTCTCATGGTTAGACAGGGGTTGCAGATGTCTGGGAGAAAGAATGCAGAGGCCAAATGCCACTCTCATCACATCATATCAAAGGGTATGTATTAGTCTGTTTTTGCACTGCTGATAAAGACATACCAGAGACTGGGTACTTATAAAGGAAGGAGGTTTAATTGACTCACAGTTCCACATGGCTGGGGAAACCTCACAATCATGGCGGAAGGCAAGGAGGAGCAAGTCATGTCTTACGTGGTGGCAGGGAAGAGAGAATGAGAACCAAGAAAAAGGAGAAACCCCTTATAAAACCATCAGATCTCGTGAGACTTATTCACTACCATGAGAACAGTATGGGGGAACCACCCCCATGATTCAATTATCTCCCACCAAATCCCTCCCACAACACATGGGAATTATGGGAGCTACAATTCAAGATGAGATTTGGGTGAGGACATAGTCAAACCATATCAGGGTACATGCCATTATCATGATTGATCACTGATGATGTTAACTTTGAACACCCGGCTGAGGTAGTCTTTGTCAGGTTTCTCCAGGATTAAAAAAATTGTACTCTTTGGAGAGAGGAGATAACTATTTATAACTCATACTTAGAGAATTGGGGCTGGGTGTGGTGGCCTGTGCCTGCAATTCCAGCAATTTGGGAGGCCAAGGCAGGAGTATTGCTTGAGCTCAGGAGTTTGAGACCAGTCTGGGAAACACGGTGAAACCCTGTCTCTACTAAAAATACCACAATTAGCCAGGCATGGTGGCACCTGCCTATAGTCCCAGCTACTTGTGGGGCTGAGGTAGGAGGATTGCCTGAGCCTAGGAGGTTGAGGCTGCAGTAAGCCAAGATGCACCACCGCCCTCCAGCCTGGGCAACAGAGTGAGACCATGTCTCAATTAAAAAAAAACATTGGGAGTCATGCTCCACGTCCTTGAGGGTGGAGAATCTACATACATTTTTTGGAATTTTCCTGCATGCAAGACTTGTCTATTATCCTCCATTTATTGATTTATTTAATCATTTATGTATGAATGGGCTCATGGATATTTATTTTATACTTCAGGTTATAATCCATGACTACATTACGTATTTTGTTGTTCCAACTTTGGCCATGGGAAGCTCTTTCAGTTGGCTCCTGTGCCCCTCTGACATACCTCCACTGTTTTGCTTTTTAAACATTTCCTTGTTTTTTGGTGCTAAAAGATGCTCCAGGCTTATATTGTATATTCCCTGCTCCAGTCCTAAAATCAGTCATTTCTCCAAGAAATACTGGTGCCTATGTTAAAAAAAATTTATTAAGTGATTTGAAAATATAAACAAATAACACAATAAATGGTACCAACCAAAGAAAACAAAACAAAAACCTGACTTTTTATATTATTATTTCCAGGTACAGCATTTATTCATGAATATAAAAAGTTAATTTTATTTTAATTTATTTATTTTCCTAGCTTTGATTACCTGGATGCTTTCTGGGAAGCATGAGTCCCTGAGAAGATTCCTCAGCTATACTGACTCCTACAATGTGACTAGAAGAGGTGAAGCTCTGGCTTCTGCTGGGAAATAAGTTTCTATTCTTGCAGTCCCATGCATGCAGGGTGAGTCTGAAGTGTGACACATAAGTACTGGGAGGAGATATTGGATCTGAAGGGATCATGTAGGTGAGAATGAAGGAACTTTCAATGGCCTGATGACCAAATTGGATGATGGAGTTCTCACGGGATACATAGTAGTCAGGAAACCTGTGTTGGGTTCATCTGCAAATCACGCCAACTTGACCTTCAAAGTTTTTCAAACTTCTCACCATGACCACCATTACCATTCTAAGTCATGTCTTCATTCTTTCTCTCATGGGGCTATTGTAGTAGGGTCTGAATTGCTCCCCAGTTTTTGTCCTTACCCCTCTTCTGCTCCTCGAAGGCCTCCAAATGTGCCACATCTTACTCAGCGTGAAAGCTAAAAGCTTTGCAGTGGTCCGCAAAGTTGCAATGACCTGGCCCCAAGACCCTACCATCTCTCTGAACTCAACTACAGGCACTTCCTCTCTCTTACTTGCTTCTTCTCACTTAGTCCCAAGTGCCTCCTTGCTGTTTCTTGGACCTTGTGGACACATCCCCATCTCAGGACCTTTGCATATCTGATTTGTGAACTGAGATTTGTATACCGACATACACATTTTGCTAGTTTCAACAATTTTAAGATATCTAGGATCTACCTCCAGAAATGGGCAAAAAAAAAACCCACAAAAGAACAACTCCCAGCAGCTGTAATAGCACATTAAGTAAACAAATAAAAACGAACTTGATATATCGAATAATGTTTTCCATTTTATTCCAGTTTTTTGAATAAGTATGCACAGTCTGAAGCAGCTTCGAAGATTTCAGTCATTTTTAGGAAGTCATGTCTTCAGAGAGTAAAAAATGAATTATTTTCTTAACAATACTTTCCAATGATTTGAATAGCAGAAATGAGTGAGAGCAGTAGTCTTTCACTGAATGTTTCAATTCAGTAATTTTCAGTAGCATTTATTATGTTATACTTGTGCCAGGTGTTGGGGATATGACAATAAATAAAGCATAATCCTACTGGGGGAGATTGGGAGAAAGAGAACAGGGAATTGAAACAGGGTCCCAAGGGCTGTGCTACAGCCAAGCCCAGGCTACTGACAGAATGTCCTGGGGTGGGGGCCAGCAAACCTGGGGTTCAGAGGAAGATCAGGTTAAAACTATGTTCAAGGTCACAGAGGTCACAATATGTGAGGTCACGTTCTAACTCAAACTGTGCTGATCCAAGCACCTGCTCTCAGCTATTGGTAGGTGGGCTTTAGATTAAAAAATCTAACAGTGATATTTATTGGGTTCATATTATAGGATTGGAGGAGGAACTTAACTTGGGTGTGGTTTCTTTAATTAGGATATGATGACTCCATGAAAGATCTTATGGAATCCTAATGCCCAAGCTGCATCATATTTCTAATATGTGTCTCAGCTCCCTTCCTGGCAGCAGTACAGGATTGTAGTGGAAATGTCTGAGTGTATTTTGGTTTTATTTCCTTTAGTTTTTCCAAGGCTATATTGCAAAAACAATATACACCTCTCCTGCTAACAATTTTATCTCTATACTTTCTCCTGTGACACAGAACCCATCTTTTTTACATTATTATGACCTGCTAATCAGAATGTTTGAAAGTCATGTGTTTCTTATTAGTAGACTAAACAATAATTAGAAATCAATTAGTGAGTAGAATGTATTTGCTGGGCAAGCATTTTCAAAAGTGGTGAGAAGGAGGGAAGTACTGGTCTATTTCCTATCAGAAGGTCAGAGTCTTCTCTTCAGTCTCCTCATGGCTGACTTCATCTCATGGTTTCTCAGAGTGTAGATCAAGGGGTTGAGCAGAGGGGAGATGAGAGTGAAGGTGACAGAGATGGCCTTATCCGTGGGGAGGGCAGTGAAGGGCCGGGCATAGACATAGATGCAGGGCACTAAATGCAGGGTCACCACAGTGATGTGGGAAATGCAGGTGGAGATGGTTTTCCTCCTGCCCTCTCCTGCCTGAGACTTGAGTAATGATAATATGACCATGTAGGACACCAGGAGCAAAAAAAGCCACAGTGTGGTGAGCAGTCCATTGTTGGAAATCATCAACAGCTCAAGTATGAAAATGTCTGTATGGGCGAGTTTGAGGACCTGGGGTACATCACAGTAGAAAGTGTCGAGAACATTGGGTCCACAGAAAGGGAGTGGGAGCAACAGGGAAATCTGCACGATGGAGTGGACAAAGCCCCCCAACCAGGCAGCCACTGTGAGCCCAATGCAACGGTCTCTACTCATGATGGTCACATAGTGCAGGGGCTTGGAGATGGCCACATATCGATCCAATGCCATCATTGACAGAGAAAATACATCCACCCCTCCAATAAGGTGGAAGAGAAACATCTGAGTGAAGCAATGATTGAAGGAGATGGTCTTTCTTTCAGACAGAAGGTCCACCAGAACCTTGGGTGCTGTGATGGAAGAGAAGCAGATATCGGCAATAGATAAATTACGGAGCAAAAAATACATGGGCGTGTGAAGGCGAGATTCACAGGTGACAGTGACCATGATGAGGAGGTTTCCCAGCAGAGTTGTCACATACACCAAGAATAGGAAAAGAATTAAGACTAAGCTGGCTTCCCGATTCTGGATCAGGCCAAGGAAAATAAATTCTTTTACCCTCGTACAGTTTTTCATCTCCATTGAATCATCCTCTTTATTCTCTTTTGTTTCAAGCTATGTCATGCAACAGCACAGAGATGTTTATTTTATTGTCCTCCCAAGCACACTAGAATGCAATTCAGAAACTTCCCTCGTGATTGCAGTGTTCGCTATTTGCTGCATTGTCCACATTTCTAAGATAGCAATCAGTTTGGTGATCAAATTATCACATGCAAAGTCATTCAATAATTATTTTCCTATGAAACTATTTTGGGAAAGAATAAACATATCATGTTTAATAGTGACATTTACATAGTATATTTAATATAATTGATTATTTTTATTATATTTATTATTTATTTTTATAGCCATGCAAACTTATTGGTTGCCAGGAACTGCGAAGTGTTAAATACAAAGATAAGTAAGAAGTAGTTCCAGCCATTAGGAAACTTATAGTCTACACACTTAATAGTCACATTCGCTAATATTCTGTCGACTTCAAGAGAGTCTTATCTTGCTGTTCTATTTCTTATTGCAATGTTGCTGTGTCACGGATCAATTTCCTAGCTCTTGGTTGTATTCTGTCAGATTTCTTAAAATTGCAGCCTATGATTTCATTTAGTCAACTTGTCCTTGTCACTACTTTACACTAATCAGATTTTTTGCTTAATATTTATTTGAAAGCATGTTAAATTTGCTATTAGGAAACATATTTGAAACAACGTGTAAAAACAAATCTCAAAGAATATAATTAATGTTTTCGATTGTGGTAAAAACAGTTAATACGAGATCTATTCTTTTAACAAATTTTTAAGTGTACCAGTAGAGGACTGTTTACTATAGGTACAATGTTGTACAGCAATTCCCTAGGACTTACATATCTTGTATATGTATAACTGAAACTTTGTACCCATTGACCAACAACTCCCCTCTTCCCTCTCCCATCAGCCCCTGGCAATTACCATTCTACTTTCAGTTTCAATGAATTTGACTATTTTAGAAGTGGAATCATGCAGTATTTGTCCTTTTGAGAGTGAATAGCATTAAAATATGCTATTGTAATACTTTTGTTTTCTGTTTATTTTAAGAAAATATTTTCATCTCATCTTGTTACTTATGCTGCTATGGAGGTCAAAAGGTTCTGATTTTTCTAGATGTAAGAAGTGAAAGGACAATCAGCCGGTTCTTATTTTTGTTTTAGCTGCTGCTGTATTATTAATACTATCTTTCTACCCTGTGCAGGAACACATTTTGATAAGAACCTTCAGTGATTTTGGAAATCTGAAAGGTGATTAGTTTTTTCCCAAAAGGAAGAATTTTCCTGCTGAGAGAGGCAGTGGGATGTAGTGAAGAGAGCTCTGGATTTGGGAGATTGGAACATTGGTTCCATCTAGTCCTTATTCTGCCATCAACTAGCTGAATGACTGGGGCTCCAACTCCTCAACTCTGGACTGTGTCAAATGGATTCAGTGTGGATATCATCAGTTTGAGCCAGCAGGGAGGAGGAGGGATCTGAGCTAAGGAGGAGATTCATTTAAGAGGTTACAAGGCTGACCCTGGGGTCTTAATGTTGATCCCCAATTTCAGGCTCTGTCGAAAGGCAGGAACTAACTGATAATCTACTTTTTTCTCCTGTCCCATTCCTCCTCCTTTCCTGTCTCCACCATCAGTAGGTCCATTTGTAGGTGGTTGGGGGAAGACCATTTGGAGAATCATGATCCCCCTCCAATCTTCATACCCCAAGAGTTAAAATGTCCTGTGAACGGTTGTCTTATTTATTCTTATGAAGAAGAGCTTTTTATTTCTTCCCTACAGATAAAGAAATGATGCTCAGAAAGGTGAGTTCATTTTCCCAAACTCAAAACAGTAGTAAGTGGTGGAACTGAATTTCCAATATGATTCTTTTAGCTCCAAAGCCAACATTCCATCTGCTACAACATATAATCTTTGTTTAAGCATTCAGTTGACCAGAATTATGTCTTGCATTAGGGTAAAGGTGGCAGAAAAACTGTCCCAGATGAGATATTTATATAAAAAATAATAAAATTCCAAGATAAGTTTGAGGTTAGCATGAGTTTAACCCAACCAATCTCCCATCCCTTCTGTAACAATCTCGGTAAGGTTGTGCAGCAAGAATTGATGTCATTAAAATGGAACCTGATTCCCTAAAGTTGGACTCGATTGCATTCCTGAGCCTGCATTTATCAGGGCAAGTGAGAAGGCATTTATCTAGCCAATGAGCCCTTTAATCCTTCAACACACATTTTGTGATCTTCATGGGGTGGTTGGAATTCTGCATATACATGTGAGCACAGCAAGGTTCTTACTCTGGGGAATTTTTCACTCTAATGGAAAATACAAAAATATAAGTTTATAATCACACATGAGAGATGATGCTGGTACCAATATAGTGCTGTGGGAGCACAGCAGAGCTCTAGCTGGGAATAGTGCAGGAAGGTTTTCTAGAGGAGGTGAGGTTTTCCCCTCAGTCATGATCAGTTTCCAAGAAATGGAAGCAGGATCCATCATGCAAAGGAAACAGCCTGTAAAAAGTCAGTCAGTAGTGAAGATGACGTACTTATACAGAAGAATATTGGAAAATGCAGTGTGGTTGGCACAGAGTGGGAGAGTGTGGAATGAAATGAGGTTTTTATTAGTACCAAAATTTTCTTACTCTACTAATAAAGAGCTTATTGTTATTATTACTATTAGTTGAGATGGAGTCTTGCTGTGTTGCCCAGGCTGGAGTGCAGTGGCATGATCTTGGCTCACTGCAACCTCTGCCTCCTGGGTTCAAGCTATTCTTCTGCTTCAGCCTCCCCAGTAGCTGGGATTACAGGTGTGTGCCACCACGCCCGGCTAATTTTTGTATTTTTAGTAGTGACGGTGTTTCACCATGTTGGCCAGGCTGATCTCGAATTCCTGACCTCATGACCCGTGGCAGCCTCCCAAAGTGCTGGGGTTATAGGTGTGAGCCACTTTTCCCTGCCAAGAGCTTATCATTACATTCAGTGTTTGTTAGGTACTGGTTGGTTAGTGAATGATTGAACTGTCTACTGACCTCCTTGTTCTCATATTCAGGATAGTAAAGCCTAAAATATTCCTCCATGGTGGGTGGGGGCAATGTCCTTTGACTTCTTTATTCTCAACTTTGATCCATGAATTTCTAGTATCATGTGGAGGAGGGTGTTCTGGAAAGTGGTGATGGAACGCTGCGGTTCTTGCTCCGGTGTGGAGCAGGGAAAAAGACAGTGACCCCTTCTGAGAGGCAGCCTACACTGTCTCATTAGACTTTCTTCTGCTCTTTCCTTTTTTGGATCAAAGTAAGAGGGTGTTGGGACCACATAGTGGTGACAGACATTGTCATCTTTAGAACAATGCCAATGTTTATAAGCTGTCATTGATCATTTGAAGGAAAAATTTTAAATTATTATTACTTGCTCCACCTTATACATAGCCAGTGAATATTTATTGCAATCTTCAAATGCATATGGATAAATTGGACCACATTGTCAGTGTTTAACAAGTGTGTATAGCCTAATAAAAGTGGATGATTTGTGTAAATTGATGAAGCATCATGCATTATAGAATGTGAGGTATGTCATGTGAGAAGCAGAGATAGATTTGGGTGAGATTGGAAGTTGATAGAAGATATGATGATTTCCAGTAGAAATATAAGCTTTTACTTTTTTGAGTGTTTCCTGTGTGTGAAGCAGCACAAAATTTGATTAATTTAATTCTCACCACCATCTATTGGGTAAGCATTGATGCTATTCCTGTACTTCATATGAAATATTTCCAGAATCTATGTTTGGCAGAAGGAACAGATGTATAAAATACAAAAGATGGAAATAGGATAAAAGAAATAGTGCCTTTCCCCCAATATTCTTTATGGGCTCTAAATTTTTCTAGAAAGATTGTTTGAAAAAAGTTGTGAAGATAAACATTTGACAGGAAGGGACCTTACCAATAAGCAACTCAAAGGGTCACAGCAAATGCATGATGCTTTCTCTCACACCAAATAGACTACATTTCTGTATCTCTCTCTTTTTTTTTGAGGTGGAGTCTCTCTCTGTCACCCAGGCTGGAGTGCAATGGTGCGATCTCAGCTCACTGCTGAGCCACCTCCAGGGTTCAAGCGATTCTCCTGCCTCAGCCTCCCGAGTAGCTGGGATTACAGGCACCGGCCATCATGCCCAGCTAATTTCTTTCTTTGTTTTTTTTTTTTTGAGACAGAGTCTCGCTCTGTGGAGTGCAGTGGCGCGATCTCGGCTCACTGTAAGCTCCTCCTCCCGGGTTCCCGCCATTCTCCTGCCTCAGCCTCCCGAGTAGCTGGGACTACAGGCCCCCGCTACCACGACCAGCTATTTTTTTTTTTTTTTGTATTTTTAGTAGAGACGGGGTTTCACCGTGTTAGCCAGGATGGTCTTGATCGCCTGACCTCGTGATCCGCCCGCCTCGGCCTCCCAAAGTGCTGGGATTACAGGTGTGAGCCACCGCGCCCGGCCTAATGTCTGTATTTTTGTAGAGACAGGGTTTCACCATGTTGGCCAGGCTAGTGAACTCCTGACCTCAGGTGATCTGCCTGCTTCATTATCCCAAAGGGCCGGGGTTACAGGCGTGAGCTACCGCACCTGGCCTCTATATCGCTCTTAACACAACATGAGTCTCCCCAATATTTAACACCTACCTTTGTTGTTTCTGTCAGTGAGATGATCAGCTTGACTCTGAAGCATTTAATATACCTAAAAACATAATATACCTGAAAAAAGTCAAATTATTTATATGTAATTAGTAACAACATTTCAATTTCAGTACCCATAACCTTAACCTTAACTAGCAGGTTGATGGCTTTACTTTCTTCGTTTGATCCTGAAACTGTGAAAAAAATAATTAGATGCTATTAGATACAGTGCACGACAGAAGATTGTTGACATTAATTCTTGAAGATTTTGTTTAAAGGTAGAGCCCTTTGGAATGCTAAATATCTTATTGTCTGCTCCACTTTCAGGAGAGAAAGGGCAGACTCAAGGTGTCACATCTTTAAAGTTCTTCCACTGTGTCCCTGTCTTACGTCCAAATCCCTGAGGCTCATGCTTAATTTAAGAATTGCAAAGAGAATGTTATTGGACCAGAGAGTGGAAGTTAAGTGGCTGACTTGGCTGTTGGTGATGAAGTTTCAATGGGAGTTATTAAAATGTTACCAAAGCATGCACATCATGCACATGTACACAGACACACACAGGCACATTTTAGTTGGTGTCCAAGTTCTTTCGAGGCAATAGAAGAAATCTATCCCCTTAACCACATTTCAATAAGAACTTTGTTAAAACATGCTGAATGCTATGCCAGCAAGACTTTGAGTCCAATTTCCACGGCTTGCAATGCTCAGAGGACACCATCTATCTGAGTTTCGATTAGATTGCCAAAAACCTAGGAGAACTGGACCTCAAATAATTTGCTACCAGTCCAGTTTCTAATTATACACAGAATGATTGTAGCTCTATGATGTTGCTATAAGCATCCACATAAATAGAATCACAACTTAGACAATGTTTGGGTTATGCACATTTTCTCTGTTACCCAATCTTTTACCCATGTGGGATATTTCAATTTGGAGATAGCTAGATCAGTATAACTTAGTAAAACTATCCAACAATTAACAGTGTTAGTTTAGAATAACTTGTTTATTGAATGGTGTGATATATAGAACTCACATTCACTATTTCCACAATGATGATGAGTTTGGATTTTCCTGCTTTTCAACTTTTTTTTTTTTTTGAAAGTAAGTTTATTTACAAAGATAAGAACATGAGACAGGTCATGTATGTTGAAATGGGTAATTTTTCGTCGGGCATGGTGGCTCATGCGTGTAATCCCAGTACTTTGTGAGGCCAAAGCGGGTGGATCACTTGAGGCCAGGAGTTCGAGACCAGCCTGAGCAGCATCGTGAAATTCCATCTCTACTAAAAATACAAAAATTAGCCATGTGTGGTGGTGTGTGCCTGTGGTCCCAGATGCTTAGGCAGGAGAATCGCTTGAACCCAGGAGGCGGAGGTTGCATCGAGCCAAGATAATGTCACTGCACTCCAGTCTGGGTGACACAGCAAGACTCTGTCTCAAAAAAAAAAAAAAAAAAGGTAATTTTTGTTTGTTTCATGTTCAGGAGCCAAGTAATTTGGTCCCAGAGAACCACACTCAATGGAACTTTGCCTCCATCCTCTTCTGTCTGAGTCATCAAAGTCTTACTTGAATGAGAAGCAGCAGATACAAGAAAAGGAATAAAACCAGTTAATGAAAGGAACAAGAATGTGCTTACCTACAAGACTTATGGTAAATTGTGGTATATGGGGGGAGGCTCCTGATTCAGACATATTAAACAGACAGAGTCTGAGGGGAGTTGATGCCTTTCAGTGAAGGTGAGGAGAGGGATGAACTGGATACAGAGAAATCTGAATCTATTTTGGAATTTTAGTACTGGGGAAGAGAGCGTCACGATTTTAAATTTAATTGGAAACAAGAATTGATATATGAATAGGATGCAGCAATGACATTCATGTGAGAGAGAGACTTAGTGATTATATAAGTTCTCTGGCATCTGTGATTTATATCAAATACACAGAAAAGTGTAAAAACCTGTTCACTCTATAGTTATTTCTCGAGAGTCTATTTTATACCCAAGACATTGAAAGTACAGCAGTGAATAAAACAGACCCAAATCCTGTCCTCTTAGAGTGTTCTAGTTGGATGACCCAGATAATAAATAATGTAAATAAAATATATGGAGTACATTGTTGATAAACAGAACAAAAACCATTAGGCAAGGCAGTGAGATAGGCAGCAATGGATAAGAACTTCAAATTATAAAAGGGTACTGGGGGCCAGGCGTGGTGGCTCACACCTGTAATCCCAGCACTTTGGGAGGCCGAGGTGGGTGGATCACGAGGACAGGAGATCAAGACCATCCTGGCTAACACGGTGAAACCCCGTCTCCACTAAAAAACAAAAATACAAAAAAATTAGGCGGGCGTGGTGGTGGGCGCCTGTAGTCCCAGCTACTCAGGAGGCTGAGGCAGGAAAATGGTGTGAACCCGGGAGGCAGAGCTTGCAGTGAGCCGAGATGGCGCCACTGCACTCCAGCCTGGGTGACAGAGTGAGACTCCGTCTCAAAAAAAAAAAAAAGAAATAAAAAAGGGTATTAAGGTGAGGGGGTATATTTTTGGAACATCAACAAGGCTGGTGTTTAACAGATGATGTCAAAAGGTAATGGGTGGGTAAGATTTTGGTGAACGATTAGGCCATTGTGAGAATTTGATTTCTATTCTGAGTGAAACTGGAGGTTTTAAGAGGAAAGTTTTTGCATCTGGAATTTTTCATACTTGAGAGTAGCAATGGAGGCTGGGTGCAGTGGCTCATGCCTGTAATCCCAGCGCTTTGGTAGGCCAAGGTGGGCAGATTTATTGAGTCCTGGAATTTAAACCAGCCTGGGCAACATGGCAAAATCCCGTCTTTCCCCAAGATACAAAAATTAGTCAGGTATGGTGGTGCATACCTGTAGTCCCAGCTACTTGGGAGGCTGAGGCAGGAGGATGGTTTGATCCTGGGAATTGAAGGCTGCAGTGAGTCAAGGTTGCACCACTGCACTCCAGCCTGGGTGACAGAGGAGACTTCAGAAAAAAAAAAGAGAAAACCTATATACCCACAGCCAAGTATATAAATATGTTAATATTTTGGCAAGCAAATTTCCATTTCACTAAAAAATTAACTTTCTGGAGTTATAATATGGAGGGACTCTTTTGTGTTTGACTTTTTTCTTATGCTTTTGAGATTTACCCATTTTATTGCAAGTGTCAGTTGTTCCTATTTATTGTGAGTGGCATGCCATTGAATGGATGCATCACAGTTTGTCCAATTACCTGTTGATAAACATTTGATTTTGTTCTAGTTTCTAGCTATTATGAGTAAATCTTCTATAAACATTCTCATTCATGGCTTCTTTGTGGATACAGATTTTTATTTCTCTTGAGTAAATATGTAGTCGTATTAGGGCAATTATGCTGTAAGTCACGTTTAACTTTTCAAGTAATTGCCCAACTATTTCATAAAGCAATTGCACTATTTGACAGCCCCACCAGCATTGTTCCAGTAGCTTCCATGCTCTTCCTGACTCTTTTTTTTTTTGAGATGAAATCTTGCTCTGTCGCCCAGGCTGGAGTGCAGTGGCATGATCTCGGCTCACTGCAAGCTCCTCCTCTTGGGTTTGCTTATGCCATTCTCCTGCCTCAGCCTCCCGAGTAGCTGGGACTACAGGCGCCCACCACTATACCCGGCTAATTTTTTTGTATTTTTAGTAGAAACAGGATTTCACCGTGTTAGCCAGGATGGTCTCGATCTCCTGACCTTGTGATCCGCCCGCCTCGGCCTCCCAAAGTGCTGGGATTACAGGTGTGAGCCACCGCGCCTGGCTCCTGACTCTTGATATTGTTAGCAGCATGGATTTTAATTACTCTCTTGGGCATGTGGTGGTATCTCATTATGACCAGTGGTGTTGATCATCTTTTCAAGTACTTATTGACTAATCATATAATTTATTTTGTGGTGTGCCTATTTAAATTTGTAACTATTAAATTTTTTTTTCTGAATTTGAGTTTTGGGGATTTTAAATACGTTTTGGATACCAGTTAATTATAAGAAATCTGTATTGCAAAGAGTTAACCTAGTCTACAACTTGTTCTTAATTTTCTTAATAATGTTTTGGAAGAATAGAAATTTAAAAATTTGAAGTTCTATTATGTTTTTCTATTTTTTAAATCATGCCTAAGAAATATTTACTTACCTCAACATTGCAAACATCTTGTCCAATTTTCTTCAGAGGTTTTGTAGTTTGAACTTTTATGTTTATATCTTTGATGTATTCCAAGTGAATTTTTTGCATAATGTCACTTTCAGGTGAAGGTTTTTTGTTTTCCACATGGATAACCAGTTGTTTTCGCTCAGTTTATTAAAAAGATGATTGTTCTCTGCTCCTCTCTTGATTTACTTTGGCACCTTTATTTAAGTTTAATTGATCATATACATATGCCTGTATTATTTACAGACTTCAAATGATCCATGTCTAGCTTCATGCCCATTTTATATGGTACTGATGATTGTAGCTGTCTAATAAATCTTGAATTCAGATAGTATAAGTTCTCCAACTTTGTTTTCTTTTACAAAGTTGTTTTAGGTATTTTAGGTTCTTTGCATTTCCATAGAAAATTTACAATCAGGCATGGAGTCCTGGTTCATGCCTGAAATCCCAGCACTTTGGGAGTCCGAGGCAGGTGGATCACTTGAGCCCAGGAGTTTGAGACCAGCTTGGCAAACACGGCGAAACCCGGTCTCTACAAAATATATATATATAAAAGCTGGGCATGATGTCATGCACGGTATGTAGTCCCAGCTAATTGGGAGCCTAAGCTGGAGGATCACTTGAGCCTGGGAGGTTGAGGCCTCAGCGAGCTGAGATCGCACCACAGCACTCCAGCCTGGGTGACACAGAGAGACCCTGTGAAAAAAAAAATTACAATCAGTTTAACAAACAAAAAGGCCTGCTAAAATTTTGATTTGGGTTACACTGAATGTATAGATTAATTTGGGCAGAATTGAAATATTAACAATACCGAGGCTTTCAATTTGTGAATATAATGTATGTATGTCTTAATTTATTTATAACTTATTTATTTTCTGTATTTCTGACTTTATTTTCTGTTAATTTTTTGTTCTTGTTTTTATTTTTTGGCATTTGTCTATGTTCATGAGGTATTTTGGTCTATATGTACTTTCATTTTTTTTGTGTATGTGTGTGACAGAGTCTCTCTGTCGCCCAGGCTGACACGGTCTCAGCTCACTGCAACCTCTGCCTCCTGGGTTCAAGAGATTCTCATGCCTCAGCCTCCCAAGTAGTTGAGATTACAGGTACCCACCATGATGCCTGGCTAATTTTTGTATTTTTAGTAGAGACGGGGTTTCACCGTCTCCAGGCTTCACCAGCCTGGACAAGGCTGGTCTCCAACTCCTGACCTCAGAAGATCCGCCCACCTCGGCCTCCTAAACTGCTGGGATTATAGGCACGAGCCACCGTACCCAGCCAAGAAACCAGTTTTTAATATCAAGAAAAACAACTAAGAATTGGATTTTTTAAAAAGATGAAATTGACAAAACTTTAAGAAAGATAGAATACTTTATTAAATAAAATTAGAAACCAACGAGGAGACATTATAACTGATGCCACAAAAATACAAAGGATTATAAGAGAATACCACAAATTTTTATATGCTAAAAATTTGGATAACCTAGAAGAAACGGACAAATTCCTAGAAACAGACAATCTATCAAGACTGAACCATGAATAAATAGAAAATATGAAATGGTTAATAACACATAAGGAGATTAAATCAGCAATCAAAAACCTTCCAACAAGGAAGAGTCTAGGACCTGATGGACTCTTTACCACCCCAGTAAATTTTACCAAACATTCTCTATTTTATTAATTTTTAAAAATTAAAAAAACCTTATCGATATATAATTGTTACACATATTTTGGGGGTACATGTCATATTTTGATACCTGCATACAATGTGTAATAATCAAAATTAGGGTAATTGGGATATCCATCTCTTCAAACATTTGTCTTTTCTTTGTGCTGGGAATATTACACATCTTCTCTTCTAGCTATTGTGAAATATAAAATAAATTATTTGTAACTATAATATTTATATTATACATATACTTTACTATTGAATACTAGAACTTATTTCCTCTACAGAACGGTGCTTTTGTACCCCTTCACCAAGTTAGTTCTTTCACGCCCATTCCCCTTCCAGCCTCTGGTAACCACCATTCTACTCTCTACTTCCATAAAATGCACTTTTTAAAAAAAGTTTTACTTATTTATTTATTGTATTTCAATAGGATTATGGGGAACAGGTGGTGTTTGGTTACATGGATACATTTTTTTTTTAAAATTTTTTTGAGACAGGGTCTTCCTCTGTCTCCCAGGCTGTAGTACAGTGGCGCAATCTTGGCTCACTGCAACCTCCTCCTCCTGGATTCAAGTGATTCTCGTGCTTCAGCCTCCCAGTGGCTGGAATTACAGGCGGGTGCCACCACGCCCAGCTCATTTCTGTATTTTTGGTAGAGACGGGGTTTCACAAGGTTGGCCAGGGTAGTCTGGAACTCCTGACCTCAGGTGATCCACCTGCCTCAGCCTCCCAAAGTGCTGGGATTACAAGTGTGAACCACAGTGCCTGGGCCACATGAGACTTTGGTGCACTCATCACTTGAGCAGTGTACACTGTACCCAATGTGCAGTCTTTTACTCCTCACTCCCCTTCCACCCTCCCCAGTGAATCCTCAAATTTCATTGTATCATTCGTATGCCTTTTTGTCCTCATAGCTTAGCCTCCACTTATAAGTGAGAATATGCAATGTTTGGTTTTCCATTCCTGAGTTACTTCACTTAGAATAGTGGTCTCCGACACCATCTGGGTTGCTGCAAATGCCATAATTTCATTCTTTTTTAAGGCTGAGTAGTATTCCATGGTATATGTATATATATATATAGATACCAGCCCAAATGCCCGCCAATCAATGAGTGGATAAACAAAATGTGGTATATATGTGCTATTGTGAACAGTGCCACAACAAACATATGTGTGCATGTGTCTTTATAGCAGCATGATTTATAATCCTTTGGGTATATACCCAGTAATGGGATCGCTGGGTCAAATAGTATTTCTCGTTCTAGATCCTTGAGGTATCTCCACACTGTCTTCCACAATGGTTGAACTAGTTTACACTCCCACCAACAGCGTAAAACTGTTCCTATTTCTCCACATCCTCTCCAGCATCGTTTCCTGACTTTTTAATGATCGCCATTCTAACTGGTGTGAGATGGTATCTCATTGTGATTTTGATTTGCATTTCTCTGATGACCAGTGATGATGAGCATTTTTTCATGTGTCTGTTGGCTGCATAAATGTCTTCTTTTGAAACGTGTCTGTTCATATCCTTTGCCCACTTTTTGATGTTTTTTTTTTTCTTGTAAATTTAAGTTCTTTGTAGATTCTGGATATTAGCCCTTAGTTTGGTGGGTAGATTGCAAAACTTTTCTGCCATTCTGTAGGTTGCCTATTCACTCTGATGGTAGTTTCTTTTGCTGTGCAGAAGCTCTTTAGTTTAATTAGATCCCATTTGTCTATTTTGGCATTTGTTGCCATTGCTTTTGGTGTTTTAGTCATGAAGTCCTTGCCCATGCCTATGTCCTGGATGGTATTGCCTAGGTTTCCTTCTAGGGTTTTTATGGTTTTAGATCTAATATTTAAGTCTTTAATCCATCTTAAATTAATTTTTGTATGAGGTGTAAGGAAGGGATCCAGTTTCAGCTTTCTACCTATGGCTAGCCAGTTTTCCCAGCACCATTTATTAAACAGGGAATCCTTTCCCTATTTCTTGTTTTTGTCAGGTTTGTCAAAGATCAGATGGTTTTAGATGTGTGGTGTTATTTCTGAGGACTCTGTTCTGTTCCATTGGTATATATCTCTGTTTTGGTACCAGTACCATGCTGTTTTGGTTACTGTACCCTTGTAGTATAGTTTGAAGTCAGGTAGGGTAATGCCTCCAGCTTTGTTCTTTTTGCTTAGGATTGTCTTGGCAATGTGGGCTCTTTTTTGGTTCCATATGAACTTTAAAGTAGTTTTTTCCAATTCTGTGAAGAAAGTCATTGGCAGCTTGATGGGGATGGCATTAAATCTATAAATTACCTTGGGCAGTATGGCCATTTTCACAATATTGATTCTTCCTATCCATGAGCATGGAATGTTCTTCCATTTGTTTGTATCCTCTTTTATTTTGTTGAGCAGTGGCTTATAGTTCTCCTTGAAGAGATCCTTCCCATTCCTTGTAAGTTGGATTCCTAGGTATTTTATTCTCTTTGTAGCTATTGTGAATCACTCATGATTTGGCTCTCTGTTTGTCTGTTATTGGTGTATAGGAATGCTTGTGATTTTTGCACATTGATTTTGTATCCTGAGACTTTGCTGAAGTTGCTTATCAACTTAAGGAGATTTAGGGCTGAGATGATGGGGTTTTCTAAATATACAATCATGTCATCTGCAAACAAGGACAATTTGACTTCCTCTTTTCTTAATTGAATACCTTTTATTTCTTTCTCTTGCCTGATTGCCCTGGCCAGAACTTCCAACACTATGTTGAATAGGAGTGGTGAGAGAGGGCATCCCTGTCTTGTGCCAGTTTTCAAAGGAAATACTTCCAGTTTTTGCCCATTCAGCATGATATTGGCTGTGGCTTTCTCATAAATAGCTCTTATTATTTTGAGATACATTTCATCAATACCTAGTTTATTGAGAGTTGTTAGCATGAAGGGCTGTTGAATTTTGTTGAAGGCCTTTTCTGAATCTATTTAGATAATCATGTGGTTTTTGTCATTGGTTCTGTTTATGTGATGGATTATGTTTACTGATTTGCTTATGTTGAACCAGCCTTGCATCCCAGGGATGAAGCCCAGTTGATCATGGTGGATAAGCTTTTTGATGTGCTGCTGGATTTGGTTTGCCAGTATTTTATTGAGGATTTTCGATCAATGTTCATCAGGGTTATTGGTCTAAAATTCTCTTTTTTTTTTGTTGTGTCTCTGCCAGGCTTTGGTATCAGGATGATGCTGGCCACATAAAATGAGTTAGGGAGGATTCCCTCTTTTTCTATTAATTGGAAGAGTTTCAGAAGGAAAGGTACCAGCTCCTCTTTGTACCTCTGGTAGAATTCGGCTGTGAATCTATCTGATCCTGGACGTTTTTGGTTGGTAGGCTATTAATTATTACCTCAATTTCAGAGCCTATTATTGGTCTATTCAGAGATTCACCTTCTTCCTGGTTTAGTTTTGGGAAGATGTATGTGTCCAGGAATTTATCCATTTCTTCTAGATTTTCCAGTTTATTTGTGTAGAGGTGTTTATAATATTCTCAGATGGTAGTTTGTATTTCTGTGGGATCAGCGGTGATATCCCCTTTATCTTTTTTTATTGCATCTATTTGATTCTTTTCTCTTTTCTTCTTTATTAGTCTTGCTAGCGGTCTATCAATTTTGTTGATCTTTTCAAAAAACCAGCTCCTGGATTCATTGATTTTTTTGAAGTTTTTTTTGTGTTTCTATCTCCTTCAATTCTGCTCTGATCTTAGTTATTTCTTGCCTTCTGATAGCTTTTGAACGTGTTTGCTCTCGCTTCTCTAGTTCTTTTAGTTGTGATGTTAGGGTGTCGATTTTAGATCTTTCCTGCTTTCTCTTGTGGGCATTTAGTGCTATAAATTTCCCTGTACACATTGCTTTAAATGTGTCCCAGAGATTCTGGTACTTTGTGCCTTTGTTCTCATTGGTTTCAAAGAACATCTTTATTTCTGCCTTGATTTTATTGTGTATCCAGTAGTCATTCAGGAGCAGGTTGTTCAGTTTCCAGGTATTTGAGTGGTTTTGAGTGAGTTTCTTAATCCTGAGTTCTAGTTTGATTGCACTGTGGTCTGAGAGACAGTTTGTTATAATTTCTGTTCTTTTCCATTGCTGAGGAGTGCTTTACTTCCAACTACATGGTCAGTTTTGGAATAAGTGCCATGTGGTGCTGAGAAGAATCTATATTCTGTTGATTTGGGGTTGAGAGTTCTGTAGATGTCTATTAGGTCTGCTTGGTGCAGAGCTGAGTTCAAGTCTTGGATATCCTTGTTAACCTTTTGTCTCGATCTGTCTAACGTTGACAGTGGGGTGTGAAAGTCTCTCATTATTATTGTGTGAGAGTCTGAGTCTCTTTTTAGGTCTCTCAGGAATTGCTCTATGAATCTGGGTGCTCCTGTATTGGGAGTATATATATTTAGGATACTTAACTCTTGTTAAATTGAACCCTTTGCCATTATGTAATGGCCTTGTCTCTTTTGATCTTTGTTGGTTTAAAGTCTGTTTTATCAGAGACTAGGATTGCAAACCCTGCTTTTTTTTTTTTTGCTTTCCATTTGCTTGGTAGATCTTGCTCCATCCCTTTATTTTGAGCCTATGTGTGTCTCTGCATGTGAGATGGGTTTCCTGAATACAGCACACTGATGGGTCTTGACTCTTTATCCAATTTGCCAGTCTGCGTCTTTTAATTGGGGCATTTAGCCCTTTTACATTTAAGGTTAATATTGTTATGTGTGAATTTGATCCTGTCATTATGATGTTAGCTGGTTATTTTGCCCGTTAGTTGATGCAGTTTCTTCCTAGCTTCCATGGTCTTTACAATTTGGCATGTTTTTGCCATGGCTGGTACTGGTTGTTCCTTTCCAAGTTTAGTGCTTCCTTCAGGATCTCTTGTAAGGCAGGCCTGGTGGTGGCAAAATCTCTCAGCATTTGCTTGTCTGTAAAGGATTTTATTTTTCCTTCACTTATGAAGCTTAGTTTGGTTGGATATGAAATTCTGGGTTGAAAATTCTTTTCTATAAGAATGTCGAATATTGGCCCCCACTCTCTTCTGGCTTGTAGGGTTTATGCTGAGAGATCCACTGTTAGTCTGATGGGCTTCCCTTTGTGGGTAACCCGACCTTTCTCTTTGGCTGCACTTAGCATTTTTTCCTTCATTTCAACCTTGGTGAATGTGACAATTATGTGTCTTGGGGTTGCTTTTCTTGAGGACTATCTTTGTGGTGTTCTCTGTATTTCCTGAATTTGAATGTTGGCCTGCATTGCTAGGTTGGGGAAGTTCTCCTGGATAATATCCTGCAGAGTGTTTTCCAACTTGGTTCCATTCTCCCCGTCACTTTCAGGTACACCAATCAAACGTAGATTTAGTCTTTTCACTTAGTCCCATATTTCCTGGAGACTTTGTTCATTTCTTTTTTCTCTAAACTTCTTCTCTTGCTTTATTTAATTAATTTGATCTTCAATCACTGATACCCTTTCTTTCACTTGATCGAATTGGCTATTGAAGTTTGTGCATGCATCACATACATCTTGTGCCATGGTTTTCAACTCCATCAGGTCATTTAAGGTCTTCTCTACACTGTTTAGTTAGCCATTCATCTAATCTTTTTTAAAGGTTTTTAACTTCCCTGTGATGGATTCAAACATCCTCTTTTAGCTCAGAGAAGTTCGTTATTACTGACGTTCTGAAGCTTACTTCTGTCAGCTTGTCAAAGTCATTCTCCATCCAGCTTTGTTCTGTTGCTGGCAAGGAGCTGTGATCCTTTGGAGGTGAAGAGGTGATCTGGTTTTTAGAATTTTCAGCTTTTCTGCTCTGGTTTCTCCCTATCTTTGCAGTTTTATCTACCTTTGGTCTTTGATATCAGTGACCTACAGATGGGGTTTTTGTGTGGATGTCCTTTTTGTTGATGTTGATGCTATTCCTTTCTGTTTGTTAGTTTTCCTTCTAACAGTCAGGTCCCTCAGCTGCAGGTCTGTTGGAATTTGCTAGAGGCCCACTGCAGACCCTGTTTGCCTGGGTATCACCAGCGGAGGCTGCAGAACAGCAAATATTGCAGAACGGTAAATATTGCTGCCTAAACCTTCCTCTGGAAGCTTTGTCCCAGAGGGGCACCTGCCTGTATGAGGAGTCGGTTGGCCCCTACTGGGAGGTGTCTCCCAGTTAGGCTACACAGGTGTCAGGGACCCACTTCAGGAGGCATTCTGTCCATTCTCAGAGCTCAAGCGCCATGCTTGGAGAACCACTGCTCTCTTCAGAGCTGTCCGACAGGGATGGTTAAGTCTGCAGAAGTTTCTGCTGCCTTTTGTTCAGCTATGCCCTGCCCCCAGAGGTGGAGACTACAGAGGCAGCTGGCCTTGCTGGTGGGCTCTGCCCAGTTTGAGCTTCCCCAGCTGCTTTGGTCACCTACTCAAGTCTCAGCAATGGCGGACACCCCTCCCTCTGCCAAGCTGCTGCCTTGCAGGTCGATCTCAGACTGCTGCACTAGTAGTGGGCGAGGCTCCATGGGCTTGGGATCCGCCAAGCCAGGTGTGGGATATAATCTCCTGGTGTGCCATTTGCTAAGACCATTGGAAAAGCACAGTATTTGTGCGGGAGTGTCCCATTTTTCCAGGTACCATCTGTCATGGCTTCCCTCGGCTAGGAAAGGGAAATCCCCTGATCCCTTGTGCTTCCCAGGTGAGGCGGTGCCCCGCCCTGCTTTGGCTCACCCTCTGTGGGCTGCACCCACTATCCAACCAGTCCTAGTGAGATGAACCAGGTACCTCAGTTGGAAATGCAGAAATCACCCATCTTCTGCGTCAATCATGCTGGGAGCTGCAGACTGGAGCTGTTCCTATTCAGCCATCTTGGAATGGAATCCATTCTGTTTTTTTGTAATGGCTGTATTAGTTTACATTCCCACTATCAGTATATAAGAGATCCCTTTCCTTTGTATCCTCACCAGCATTTGTTATTTTTTGTATTTCTGATAATAGTCATTCTAACTTGGATGAGATGATATCTCATTATGGTTTTGGTTTACATTTCCATGATGATTAGTGATGTTGAACACTTTTTCATATTCTTGTTTGTGGTTTAATTGTCTTCTTTTGAGAAATATCTATTCAGACCTTTTGCTCATTTTTGTTTTTGTTTTTTGAGACTGAGTTTTGCTCTTGTTGCCAGGCTGGAGTGCAATGGCGTGGTCTTCACTCCCTGCAACCTTTGCTTCCTATGTTCAAGTGACTCTCCTGCCTCAGCCTCCCGAGTAGCTGGGATTACAGGCATGCACCATCATGCCCAGTTAATTTTGTATTTTTAGTAGAGACGGGGTTTCTCCATGTTGGTCAGGCTGGTCTCAAACTCCTGACCTCAGGTGATCTGCTTGCTGTGGCCTCCCAAAGTGCTGGGATTACAGGCATGAGCCACTGTGCCCTGCCTCCCATTTTTAAATCAAGATATTTGTTTTTTGCTGTTTAGTTCCTTGTATATTCTGGATATTAATTTTTGTCAGTTTGCAAATATGTTCTCCCATTCTGCAGGTTGTCTCTCCCTCTGTTGATTGTTTCCTTTGCTGTGCAGAAGTTTTTTAGTTTGATGTAATGTATTTGTCTATTTTTGCTTATGTTGCTTGTGCTTTTGAAGTTTTACCATAAAATCTTTGCCCAGATCAATTTCCTGAAGGATTTTCCCTATGTTTTCTTCAATAATTTTACAGCATCAAGGTCTTACATTCGGGTCTTTAATCCATTTTTAGTTGATTTTTGTATGTGGTGAGAGATAAGGGTCTAGTTTTATTCTTCTACATATGGATATCCAGTTGCTGCAGCATCATTTATTGAAGAGACTGTCTTTTCCCCAGTGTATGTTCTTGGCACCTTTGTTGAAAATCAGCTGGCTATAAATATGTGGATATATTTCTGGGCTCTTTATTCTGTTCTATGGTTTTATATATCTGTTTTTATGCCAGTAAATGCTGTTTTGGTTACTACAGCTTTGAAGTGTATTTTGGAGTCAGGTAGTGTGATGCCCCAAGTTTTGTTCTTATTGCTCAGGATTGCTTGGGCTATTTGGGGTCTTTTGTGATTCCATATGAATTTTAGGATTTTTTTTCTTTTTCTCTGGAGAATGTCATTGGTATTTTGGTAGAAATTGCATTGAATCTGTAGATCATTTTGGGTAGTATGGTCATTTTAACAATATTAATTCTTCCAATCCATGAAAATGGGAGATCACTTCCTTACTTTCTGGTTCTATAAGGTGCTCCAGGCTCATGTTATTTATAATCTGTGTTAACCCTCGGATCAAACACATCTTCCAAGAGTCCTGTGACTTTTTACTGGAGAAGGGTTTTAGTAATCAAGATTTGGGCACCAGATGGGCTTATTGCCACTGAAGTGTCGTTACTTCTATACTCTCAAATTCTCCATGGATAGAACAAGAAAAGTACATGTATATATAGTATGTATATACTATATATATATAAAATATATACACATATGCACATACATATATACATATCTATACATATTAATATATCTATCTTTATGTAATATATCTGTCTTTATATTAAGCTAAACATTATTTCATTTTGTTTTTGTTTTAGTTTTGAGACTAGGTCTTGCTCTGTCACCCAGGCTGGAGTGCAGGGGCAGGAACACTGCTCTTTGTAGTCTTGACCTCCTGGGCTGGGACCACAGGTGTGTGCCACCACCCTTGGCTAATATTTAAAAAAATGTTTTGTAGACACAAGGTCTTACCATGTTGTCCAGGCTGGTCTTGAACTCCTGGGCCCAAGCAGTCCTTCTACCTTGGCCTCCCAAAGTGCTGGGATTACAGGTGTGAGCCACCACACTTGGCCACTAAACATGCTTTCATACTGATGTCTCCAACACTAATCTATTATCACATGCTTCATATTTACCTTCCCACCTTGGTTGCTTGTAAGCTCCTATTCTGACATTGAGAAATCTTTAATGTAGTTTTGAATACAGTTGTGCTTACAGCTACCATTTTGATTTTTTTTCTTTTTCTTTTCTTTTTTTTTGAGATGGAGTCTCACTTTTTCACTCAGGCTGGAGTGCAGTGGTACAATCTCAGCTCACTGCTACCTCCGCCTCCCAGGTTCTAGCGATTCTCCTGCCTCAGCCTCCAAAGTAGCTGGGATTACAGGTGCACGCCACCATGCCCAGCTAATTTTTGTATTTTCAGTAGAGACGGGGTTTTACTATGTTGGCCAGGCTGGTCTCAAACTCTGGAGCTTCGGTGATCCACTTGCCCCTCAGCCTCTCAAAGTGTTGGGATTACAGGAGTGAGCCACTGTGCGTGGCTCATTTTGCTTTTATTTAAAATTTTTTTCCCATTTATTTTTTTGCTTCCTTTTATTATTTTTCTACCTTCTTTGGGATAATTCAATATTTTTAGTTTTTTATTTTATTTCATTTATTGTCTTATTATCTGTATCTTGCAGTTTTATTCTTTAGTGATTACTCTAGGGCTTACAATATGCATCTTTAACTCACATCAGATGGCCTTCATATGGTATCCCTTCATGTTGAATATAAATCTTACAACAGTATATTTATTTTCCCACTCTTTTTTTGCCATACATTTTACTTTTATATTTAAATTTTTTTGTGATAAAAAATCTTTTGATAAATAACTGATGTGGCTTCTGTTGTCTTGACTTGACTCTGATTGGTAAAGTATTTGGTAACAGAAGTGATAGCAGAAAGGAGACTCTCAAAGATGAGATTCTGAGATTACTTGAAATGTCCTTGGTCATGAACATCATGCTGAATTCCTTATCCACGGTAAATCAGATTCTGGCAATCCATGGCATACAAAGGCATTATAACTAACCAAATTGTCACATGTTATTGACTGTGACAATTTTCTTAGTGACGCAAGTGCCTTGAATCATGAGGTGACTCCTGTACTTGACCTTGTCAGCACTATAGGGACTGTGGAGGAGGGGTGGCTACTTCTAACTACACTGAATAAATTACACTAAAGAAATGACAAGTGGTTTATATGCTCAGCTCAAGGTGAAGTCTGGGAACCAGAGAGCTTTTTCTTTTTTTCTTCTTAAGGGTCTCACTTTGTCACCCAGGCTTGAGCCTAGTGGCACGATCTCAGCTTATTGCAGCTTCTGCTTCCCAGGCTCAAGTGTTTCTTGTGCCTCACCCTCCTGAGTAGCTGGGATTACAGGCATGTGCCACCATGACCTGGCAAATTTTTGTATTTTTAGTAGAGACAAGGTTTCACCATGTTGTCCAGGATGGTCTCAAACTCTTGACCTCAAAAGATCCACCTGCGTTGGCCTCCCAAAATGCTGTGATTATAGGTGTGAGCCACCATGCCTGGCCCCAGAGAGCTTTTATGCAAGTCTTCAGCTACTTATGTATTTCTTACTGCCATAGGGCTGACCTCATAGAAGTCAGATGCACAATTTAATTGTGCAATGTCCTGAATTACATCAGGAATTGAATTCAAAGTTTTTCTGTGTCTTTGTTGTGAAAAGTAGAGTATTTATTGGAGTGGGAATATAAGGTAGCACTTAAATGGATTGCCTCCATTTTACCGTAACGTATAATTTGTGTTATAATATTTATATTGCCTTTTTATTAGCTTAAGAAAGAATGCTTCTTTTCTTTATTTATAAGTTTTGGCCATAAATTGCTGTTGAATATTATCAAATGCTTTTCTAGATTTACTGAGGTAATCACATTTTTCTTTAATCTCTAAGAAAGGTGTTAGCAGATTCTTTTTGCTTGTGAACATGAAAGGCAGAGACAATTGTACTTAGTTCATGAACACTGCCACTATTGGTTCAGGAAAGAATTTACCTTTATATAATGAGGTATCACCTTTTATCCCTATTTCCCACTCTCTTTCCCTGGAACTCAGAAACCATTAAGGGAACTTCGTAATAAAAGATTAAATTTCCAGCCACCACAATTGAATGGAAGCTTGAAATAGAAATCAAGTTATATAAAATTTTAAAACGTTATATTTCTTGCATGTCTAGATTGTGGGACAAGGTTGGTATCAGATACAGAAAGAATTCCAGTTTCAATAAGAAGAACTCCAGATCCCTGTAAAAAATATTGTGAACAGCTAAAAACATAATTGCAGAAATGTGTAAAATAATCATTTTTCACTTTTTTCTAAGCTTTATGTATGTGTCTGCATAGGTTAAAGTAGCTTAATGTATTTTTGTCATTTGTGGAAACTCACAGGCTACAGAGTATATCAAGTAAGTGACACCATTTGATCATTGAGCTATTTATTCAGCAACATATTGTTGAAGTCTTAGTATGTTTTAGCTGCTGTGACAGTAAATAAAACATGATCTCTGCTCCTGGGGAAATCACTGCCCAGTAAGAGAAAGAGACAAGAAAATAGGAAATTTCGAAATAGAGTCCACTCAGGACTCTGTGCTAACCCTAAGCACAGAGTGCCAAGGAAATGCAGTAGGGTGGCCAGTGAGCTTGGGGTTCAAGAAAGGGCAAGGTAATGACCTTGCTCATCATAAGGATCATTTAGGATACGTTTACCTTATGAAAATTGTACAGAAAGTCAATCCCCAAACCCCATTGTGTTTCAGATACACTCCCACACCTTCCTTTACTGTAATAGGAGCAGAAAGATAATGATAATGTCTGTGTGCACTTGGCTTAATTTTTCTTTAAAATTGGACTGCAGAATCATATATATATTTGCTAACAATTTTTCCTCTCTTTTCTGAATCATAAAAGCTCTGTTTAAATTATTAATATTTATGTCAACTAAATGCAGATAAGAAGCTTTACTATATATAATATGCATTTGCTAGGTATATGTATAATTTTATGTATTACTTACAAAAATAAAACAAATACTTAGCAATCACTAAATAAATATATTCAATTCAGCAGGCAACATTTTCAGAACTTGGAGTCCATGGAAGAAAAATCATGAAACAAAATCTTGGTGAAGAGGAGGGAGCTCTGGTTTATTTTCAATTAGAAGGTGTGAATCTCTCCCTGACCAGAAGCTTATCAGTTACTTACTAACATAAATAGAAAAATTAATTATTACTAAGTGTAGTTGGTTTGACAATATATTTGAATATATGTGTATGACTTCACGGGAAAAACAATAAATATAAGATGTCTTTGGTGATGAAGAGCTGAGGATTTTTTTTTTTCTATTTTCTGTCAGAAGGCACAAGTCTTCTTTTCAGTCTCCTCATGGCTGACTTCATCTCATGGTTTCTCAGAGTGTAGATCAAGGGGTTGAGCAGAGGGGAGATGACAGTGAAGGTGACAGAGATAGCCTTATCCATGGGGAGGGCAGTGAAGGGCCGGGCATAGACATAGATGCAGGGCACAAAATGCAGGGTCACCACAGTGATGTGGGAGGTGCAGGTGGAGATGGCTTTCCTCCTGCCCTCTCCTGCCTGAGACTTGAGTAATGATAATATGACCATGTAGGACACCAGGAGCAGGAAAAACCACAGTGTGGTGAGCAGTCCATTGTTGGAAATCATCAACAGCTCAAGTATGAAAATGTCTGTATGGGCGAGTTTGAGGACCCGGGGGACATCACAGTAGAAAGTGTCGAGAACATTGGGTCCACAGAAAGGGAGTGGGAGCAACAGGGAAATCTGCACGATGGAGTGGACAAAGCCCCCCAACCAGGCAGCCACTGTGAGCCCAATGCAACAGTCTCTACTCATGATGGTCACATAGTGCAGGGGCTTGGAGATGGCCACATATCGATCCAATGCCATCACTGACAGAGAAAATACATCCACCCCTCCAATAAGGTGGAAGAGAAACATCTGAGTGAAGCAATGATTGAAGGAGATGGTCTTTCTTTCAGACAGAAGGTCCACCAGAACCTTGGGCGCTGTGACGGAAGAGAAGCAGATATCGGCAATAGATAAATTACGGAGTAAAAAATACATGGGCGTGTGAAGGCGAGATTCACAGGTGACAGTGACCATGATGAGGAGGTTTCCCAGCAGAGTTGTCACATACACCAAGAACAGGAAAAGAAATAAGACTAAGCTTGCTTCCCGATTCTGGGTCAGGCCAAGGAAAATAAATTCTTTTACCCTGGTGCAGTTTTTCATCTCCATTGAATCATCCTCTTTATTCTCTTTGGTTTTAAACCATGTCATGTGAAAGCACTGGGATATTTATTTTGTTGTCTTCCTAAACACCTAGAATGCAGTGCAGAAACTTCCCATGTGGTTGTAGTTTTTGCAATTTGTTGCATTGTTCATGTTTTTCAGATTACAGTTAGTTTGGTGATAAAATCAAATTATCATATGCAAAGTCATTCAATAATTCTTCTCCTATAGAACTATTTTGGGAAAGAAAACATGTTAAGTAGTGACATAGTGTATTTTAAAAAATCAATTACCCATTTTTAATTTGATGTTTTTGGTACAAAACTCCCAATGTAATAAATCTTTCCTTCTTTATTCTGCTTTAAGGGAATCTTTTCATCTCTTCTTGTCGCTTACACTGCTTTGGAGGTCAAAAGTTCTGGCTTTCTCAAAAGACAGAAGTGAAAGTACCAGGTTTGTTTTTTTATGTTGTGGCTGCTCCTGGTTTATGGTCACTATTATTATTATCAGTTATTTTTTTGCCCTGTACAGGAATACATTTTGATAGGAACCAACAGAAGTTTTGAAAATCTGAAAGGTGATTTTTTTTTTTTTCCCCAAAGGAAGAATTTCGCCACTGAGAGAGGCAGTGGGATGTAGTGAAGAGAGCTCTGGACTGGGGAGATTGGAACATTGGTTCCATCTGGTCCTTATTCTGCCATCAACTAGCTGAATGACTGGGGCTCTGACTCCTCCAGTCTGCCCTGTGTCAGATGGATTCTGTGTGGGTAATATCAGTTTGAGTCAGCAGAGAGGAGTAGGAATCTGAGTCAAGGGAAAGATTCACTTGAGAGAATACAAGATTGAGTGAGGCAACATAGGGAGACCCTATCACTACAAAAAATAAAAAAAATTAGCCATGCGTGGTGGCACATACCTGTGGTCCCAGCTACTTAGGAAGCTGAAGTGGGAGGATCACTTGAGCCCTGGAAGCCCAGCCTGCAGTGAGCCGTGATTGCACTCTGCACTCCAGCCTGGGTGACAGAGTGAGACCCTGTCTCAGAAAAGAGAAAAGTAGACTAAGTGAGGGTATAGACCCTGGGGTCTGACTGTTGATGCCCAATTTCAGGCTTTGTTGAAAGGTCCAACCTCCTGTCCTGTTTTTCCTTTGCCTTTCCTGTCTTCACCAACAGTAGATCCTGTCTTCACCAACAGTAGATCCTGTCTTCACCAACTGCATGTGCCTGGGAGAAAATCAGCTGGAGAGCCGTGATGTCCCTGCAATCTCCATACCCCAAGAGTAACTGTGTTTTGTGAATTATTCTCTTATGTATTCCTATAAAGATTTCTTAAAAAAATTTCTCCCCACAGATAAAGAAATGATCTTCAGAAAGGTGGGCTCATTTTCTCAAACTCACAGCAGTAGTAAGTGCTGGAACTGAGCTTCGGATGTGATTCTGTTTACCTCCAAAGCTTACAACATTACATGTGTTACAACATATGATCGTTGTTTAAGCATTCAGTTGATCAGTTGTTTCTTCCCATTTACTTTAGGGTAAAGGCAGCAGAAAAAAGTCTCAGATGCACTGTTTAAAAAATTATAAAATTTTCAGGTAAGTTTGGATCAGCATAGGTTCAGCCCAATATTCCACACCTCTGCAGCACCTCCGATAAGACTGTGCTGCAGAAATTGATGTCATTAAAATGGAACATGACTCCTTAATGTTGGATTTGATTACATTCCTGACCCTCCATTTATTAGGCCAGTGAGAAGGCTTTTGTTTAGCCAATGAATCCTTCAGTCCTTCGGCACACATTTTGTAACACCTATAGTGTGGCTGGGATTCTGCTAGTAATAGCAATATTCACATGACCACAGCAAAGTCCTTACTCTGGAGCAATTTTCGCTCTGATGGAAAATATAAACATATAAGTGCATAATCACACATGGGAGATTATGCTGGTACCAATATAGTGCTGTGTAAGCACAGCAGCGCTCTAGCTGAGACTAGTGCGGGAAGCCTTCCTAGAGGAGGGGAAGTTTTCTCTCAATTTAGATGAATTTCCAGGAAACAGAAACAGGATGTATCATGCAAAGGAAACAGCCTATAAAACGTCAGTCAGTAGTGAAGATGATATGCTTATACAGAGAACATTGGAAAATGCAGTGTGGTTAGTACAGAGGGAGGAAGTGTGGAATGGTAGGAGATTTTTATTAGTAACAGAAACCTCATTAATAAAAGATTTATTATTACATTCAATGGTGCCTAGGTATTGTTTGGTTGGTGAATGAATGGTTTAAGCCTGCTGAGCTTCTTGTTCTCCTAATCAAGATAGGAAAGCCTGAAATGTTCATCCATGATCCATGGTAGGTGGAGACAATGTCCTTTGATTTCTTTTTTTTTTTTTTTTGAGACGGAGTCTCACTCTGTCACCCAGGCTGGAGTGCAGTGGCGCTATCTCGGCCCACTGCAAGCTCCGCCTCCCGGGTTCATGCCATTCCCCTGCCTCAGCCTCCCTAGTAGCTGGGACTACAGGTGAACGCCACCACGCCCAGCTAATTTTTTTAAATTTTTTATTTTTAGTAGAGACAGGGTTTCACTGTGTTAGCCAGGATGGTCTCAATCTCCTGACCTCGTGATCTGCCCACCTCGGCCTCCGAAAGTGCTGGGATTACAGGCGTGAGCCACTGCACCCAGCCCCTTGGACTTCTTTACTCTCAACTCTGATCCATGAACTTCTAGTATTACATGGAGTGGGGTGTTCTGGAAAGTGGTGACGAAAGGTTATGGATCTTGCTTGAGTGTTGGGATGAGAAAAAGACAGTGACCCCCTTCTGGGAGGCAGCGGATACTGTATCATCACACTTTCTTCTGCTCTATCCCTCTTTGGATCAAAGCTTAGAGGGTGGAGGGATCACACAGCAATGAGAGACATTGTCATCTTTAGAATAATGCCTATGTTTATAAACTGTCATTGGTCATTTGGAATAAATTTTATAATTATTATTACTCGCGCCACCTTATACATAGCCGGTGGACATTTATCACAATCTTCAAATGTATACAAATTAGTTGGGCCACATTTCTAAAGTGTTTACAGACCAACAGAAATGGAAGATTTATGCAAATAAGTGAACATGACACACGATAAAAAGTGAGACGTGTTGTAAGAGAAGATTTGGGTGGCATAGCACCTACGGTAGGAGATATGATCATTTCTGTCAGTAACAAAATCCATTATTTCAGTCCTTTGTATATGTGAAGTGGTATAAAAACTTGATTTATTTAATTCTCACCACCACCCATTAGGTAAGTCTGCACTAGTGTAAATCTTGTCTTTCATATAGAATATAGCATGAATCTTTGTTGGGTGAAGAAAGAATGTATGAAATGGAAGGTATGAAAACACGATGGAAGACACAATATTTCATTTTTTCCCCAAGTTCAGTCATTATAGGTTGAAACTTTGTATCAGAAAAGCATTTGAAAAAGTCTTTCTGAAGGTAAGCATTTGGCAGAAAGCGGCTCTGGAAACTCTTTTGCATTGACCTTAGGCTGAGGTGGCCTCACACATAAGCAACTCAAAGGGTCACAGGGAATGCCTGATGCCTCCTCTCACACCAAATGGATCACATTTCCAGCATCTCCTTTAACATAATATCATTTTTTCCAATATTTAACACCCACCTTTGTTGTTTCTGTCATTGAGATGATTATTTTAACTCTGAAGCATTTGATATACCTGAAAAATATTCAAGTAAAATTAGTCATACATAATCAATAAAAACATCTCAATTTCACTATGCATAACCTTAACCTTAGCTAGAAGTTTGTCTTTACCCAGTTCCTTTGATCGCAAAACTCCAACTACAAATTGGATGCTATTAGGTACAGTGCATAACAGAAGACTACTGACATTAATTCTTGAAAATCTTGTCTAAAGGTTAAGCCCTTTGCAACGCTAAATATCTCAGTGTCTTCGCTCTGCTTTTGGAGAGAAAAGTCAGACTCAAAGAATCACATCTTTAAAAGTTTTTCCATTGTGTCCTTGACTTATGTTCAAACCTCTGAGGCTCATGCTTAATTTATGAATTGGAAACAGAATGTTATTGGACAACAGAGTAGAAGTCAAGTGGCTGATTTTGCTGTTGGAGATGGAGTTTCAATGGGAGTTATTAAAATGTTACCAAAGTATACCGTGTATACACAGACACATATGGGTACATTTTGGTTGGTGTCCAAATTCTCTAGAGGAAATAGAGGAAACCTATCTCCTTAACCACAGTTCAATAAGAACTTTGTTAATACATGCCAAATGCTATGCCAGAGAGACTTTGAGTCCAATTTTCACAGCTTGCAAGGCTCAGAGGACATCATCTACCTGTGGGTTCCAATTAGGTTGCCAAAAACCTAGGAGAACTGGGCCTAAAGTAATTTGCTTCCAGTCCAGTTTCTAATTAAACACAGAATGAATATAGTCCCATGATGCATTTTTTTTTGTTTTACAGTCATACACACACACCACACACTTACTTACTGTCCATCTCATTTGAGTATGACCATAATGTTTTAATAAATGTCCATATAAACAGAAACAAGTGATATTTGGGGAGTATACATTTTCCTGTTTCCAACACTACTTATGTGGACTCTTTCAACTGGGAGACAGACGGGTCAGTGTAAGATAATAAAACTGTTCACATAAATGCAATACTTATTTTAGCCTAACTCAATTTATTGAAAGGCTTGATTTTCTGTAGAATCCACCTCCACTCTTTCCAGAATGACAATGAGTTTGAACTTAGTTGTGTTTTATTACATTAAACTAGTCTACAAAGAACAGCATGAGACTGAACATGCATGTTGAGATGGATAATGCTTGGTGTTTGTTTTTTTTTTGCCTTTTTCTGGGTCTCACTAACTTGATTCTGGAGTAGCAGACTGAATGGACCTTTGTCTCCATCCTCTTCTGTCTCAGTCATCAACATCTGACTTGAGTGAGAAGCAGCAGATACAAGGAAAGGAAGAGAATCAATTAATAAAAAGAACAAGAATGTACTTTACCTACAAGCTTTATGGTGAATTGTGTTACATGTGTGGAGACTCCTGATTCAGACGTGTTAAATAGGCAATGAGTCTGAGGGGAGTTGATGCCGTTCAGTGAAGGTGAGAAGTATGAACTGGATCCAGACAAATCTGAATCTGTTTTGGAATTTTAGTACTGGGGAATAGAGCTTTAAGATTTTAAATTTAATTGGAAACAAGAATTAATATGTGAATAGGATGCAGTAATGGCATTCATGTGACACAGAGACTTAGTGATTATATAAGCTCTCTGGCATCTGTGATTTATATCAATACACAGAAAAGTGTAAAAACCTGTTTACACCACAATTACTTCTCGAGAGTCTATTTTATACCCAAGGAACTGAAAGTACAGCAGTGAATAAAGCAGACCCAAATCCTGTCCTTATAGAGGTACTATTCTAGTGGGATAGCCCAGGTAATAAATAAAGTAAATCAGTAAAATGTATAGAGTATGTTGGTGGTAAACAGAACAAAAACCACTAGGTAGGCAGTGAGATAGGCGGCAATGGATAGGAACTGCGTTTTACACGAGGGTATTAAGGTGAGAGGCAGCATGTTTTTGGAACATCAAAAAGACCGGTGCTTAGCAGATGATGTCAAGATTATATAGAACGAGTAGTCCATTATGAGAATTTTATTTTTATTCTGAGTGAAATTGGAGGGTTTAAACAGAGCACTGACATAATCATACAGGATTATTCTTGCAGCTGTATAAAAGACTGAAGTCGGGAGTTCAAGACCAGGCTGACTAACATGGAGAAATCTTGTCTCTACTAAAAATACAAATTAGCTGGGTGTGGTGGTGTATGCCTGTAATTCCCGCTACTCGGGAGGCTGAGGCAGGAGAATTGCTTGAACCCGGGAGGTCGAGGTTGCCGTGAGCTGAGATCACGCCATTGCGCTCCAGTCTGGGCAACAAGAGTGAAACTCCTTCTCAAGAAAAAAAAAAAAGACTGAAGGGAAGCATTGGAAACATATACACCTCCCACCGAGAGATATATATATATAGAGAGAGCGAGAGAGAGAGAGAAAACAGAATATATAACAAGTATATATAAGAAATAATTTTTTAAATGTGTAATAGTCAAGAAAATAAATATATGTATTCAAGAAAATTTCATTTCTGTTCTAAAAAATCAATATTATAGAATTATCATATAGAGGAACTCTTTTGTATTTGGCTTTTTAAAAAAATGTTTTTGAGATTCATCTGTTTTCTTGAGTGTATTAGTTACCCCTAATTATTGTGAATGGTATTCCATTGAATAGATTTATCACAATTCGTTTGTCCAATTAACTGTTGATGGGCATTTGAGTTGTTTCTAGTTTCTGGCTATTATGAATAAATCTACTCTAAACATATTTGTTCAAGTCTTGTGAACATAGGTTTTTATTTCTCTTGGGTAAATACCTGGAGGTGTTAGGGCACCATATGGTATTGCGTGTTAACTTTATAAGAAACTGCCCAACTGTTTTAAAAAGTGATTGCAGCAATTGACAGATCTACCAGCAGTGTTGCAGTTGCTTCGTGTTTTTCCCAACATTTGATATTGTTAGCATCATGAATTTTCATTTTTCTCATGGGTATGTGGTAGTATCTCATTATGGTGTTTTTCTTATTTTCTGACAGGGTCTTACTGTGTCACTCAGGCTGGAGTGCAGTGGCGTGATCTTGGCTCACTGCAATCTCCAACTCCCTGGCTCAAGTGATCCTCCCAACACAGCTTCCCAAGCAGCTGGGACTACAGGCACATGCCACTATGCCCGGCTAATTTTTTTATTTTTTGTAGAGACAAGGTTTCGCCATATTGCCTAGGCTGGTCTCGAACTCCTGGACTCAAGTGATCTGCCCGCCTAGACCTCCCAAAGTGTTGGGATTACAGGCGTGAACCACTACACCTGGCCATGGTGTTAATTTTTATTTTCTTGACCATCAGTGATGTTGCAAATTTTTTATGTACTTATCATATAGTTTATTTTGATTTCGTGTCTATTCAAATTTGTTGCTATATTAATTTTTCTTAATTTGAGTTTTAGGATATATTTTGGATACAAGTCCTTTATTAGAAATATGTATTGCAAATAAATCTGCCTAGTCTACAGCTTGTTTTAATTTTCTTGATATATTTTGAAGTACACAAATTTTACTTATTGTTTTTCTGTCACTAAAACTCATATTTCTTTCTTTCTTTTTTTTTGAGACAGAGTTTCGCTCTTGTCGCCCAGGCTGGAGTGCAGTGGCTCTATCTTGGCTCACTGCAACCTCCGCCTCCCGGGTTGAAGTGATTCTCCTGCCTCAGCTTCCCAAATAGCAGGGATTACAGGCACACGCCACCACGACCGGTTAATTTTGTTTTTTTTTGTATTTTTAGTAGAGACAGGGTTTCACCATGCTGGCCAGGCTGGTCTCGAACTCCTGACCTCAGGTGATCCACCTGCCTCAGCATCCTAAAGTGCTGGGATTACAGGCTTGGGCCAACACGCCTGGCCCCCCAAAAAAGGAGTTTAAACTTTATTTTTTAGGCAATAAGAAACCATTAAAAAACTAAAACTCGTATTTCCTTATTCGTCAGTTCTTTCACTAATCGGGTGCTTTTTATGTGTGCATTTTATGCTGCCCTCTCTGCTGGACTCTGGCTCTACCAATAAAGAGCCAATAAATACCTCTTTTTTTTTTTCCAGGAAGTGAACATATGTAGTGCGTAGCCTTCTATAACTTGATGAAACTTAGAATTTTTGTTTTTTTGCGTTAATTGATTCAACTTTACATTGACCATTTCTTATTAAGGGAGAACTTTTATCTCATTGCCATGTTTAGGTTAGGCGTTTCTGGGAATTATTATTATTATTATTATTATTTTTTTTTGCTGCTTGATTTGCTTTATTTTTTTTTATTAATTTTTTTTGCACACAAAAACAATAAACATTTTCTAAAAATACATACAAACAAAAAGATGCGTATCAAACATATTAGGAAGGTTGCACATGGGAAGTTGGGGAATAGAAATGGGGGGTGGGAGTTAAAATAAATGAGAGAGGGACTTTATATGGATCAGTGATAATAACTCAATCCTCTATTTGACAAAGAAGAGGGAGAAGGAAGAGGAAGAAAAAGAAAGTGGGATAAAGGATCAGAAAGGGAGGAAAATAGAAAAAATTAGAGTATGACTCCAGGGTAGACCTGTTTTGTTGTCACTGAGTTGGTTGGTTGGTTTGTCTGTTGTATTTTTCATGTTTCGCCAAGTTGGCCAGACTGGTCTCGAACTCCTAGCCTGAAGTGATCAACCCGCCTCGCCCCCCAGAGTGCCGGGACCACAGGCGTGAGCCACCACGTCCAGCCCCAACATTGCTTCTGGCCTCCGTGGTAGACCTCCCAGACGGATTGGCCGGGCAGAGGCGCTCCTCACTTCGTTTCTGGGAATTATTGATTTCATTCATAGGATATGAATTTTTATTAAGTGTGTAGATTGTTTTCTTACTTTCTTGCTTTGTCCCTTTCTTAATTTTGCATGCCTCTTCAAGGTGGAGTAGCAGAAATTTAAATTTGGATGTTCAACATTTTCTATTTTTTAATCTTCTCTAAAAAATTTTTGTCTACTTCCAAATTGCAAACTTTTTGTCTTTCCTTTTAGAAGTCTAATAGTTTGAGCTTTTATACTTAATCTTTGATGTATTTCAAGGGAATTTTTTTTCTGCAGTGAGAGGTAAATGTGAAGGTTTATTTTTTCCCATATGGATATCAGTTGTTTCCACATAATTTGTTGAAAAGGTGATTACTCCTCCCCTTCTCCACTGATTTACCTAGATAGCTGTATTTAAATTCAATTAACCATATATGTACTTGTGTGTTTCTGGACTCTCTTTTCATTTCCAATGATCTAGGTTTATTCAAGCTCATTTATATGTTATTGATGATTGTAGTTGTCCAATAGTCGTCCAATAAGTCTTGAGTTCAGGTAGTTTATGTCCTCCAACTTTGCTTTCTTTCACAAAATTGTTTTGGGTATTTAAAATCCTTCCCATGTCCATAGAAACTTACAATCAGCATAATGAACAAGAAGTCTTGGTGGAGTTTGGGCTTGGATTGTGTTTATCTATAGGTTAATTTGGGGGAGAATTGAAATCTTAAAAATATTGAGTCTTTCAATCTGTGAATATGATATAGTTCTTTATTTAGGACTTCTTTAATTTTTCGTAGTAATGTCTTTTGTTGTTGTTACATTTCAGAGTACCTCTACATTCATGAGGGATTTTGGTCAATACTTTTATATTTTTATGATGTCATTGTCTGGTTTTGGTATTATTGCCTGCTATCCTCAAAAACCATACTAAATTGGGAAGTGTTCTCTTCTCTATTTTTTGAAAGAGTTTTGTAATATTGGTATTATTTCTTCCTTAAATGTTTGTTAGAATTCACCTGTGAAACCATCTGGGCTTAGGGATTTCTTGTGTCAAGGTTTTAACTAAAAAAAATCCAATTCTTAGGCCAGGCACAATGGCTCCCACCTGTAATCCCAGCATTTTGGGAGGCCGAGGAGGGTGGATCGCTTCAGCCCAAGAGTTTGAGACCAGTCTGGGCAACTTAGGGAAACTCTATCTCTTAAAAAAAATTATCTATCTGTCTGTCTGTCTGTCTATTTATGTATCTATCTCCAGCACAGCGGCATGCACCTATAGTCCCAGCTACTTGGGAAGTTGAGGTGAGATTATGGCTTGAGCCTGGGAGATCAATGTGGCAGGCAGTGAGCCAAGATTGTTCCATTGCACTCCAGCCTGGGGAAGAGTAACAGACCTTGTCTCAGCAAACAAACAAACAAGGCCGAGCGCGGTGGCTCACACCTGTAATCCCAGCACTTTGGGAGGCCGAGACGGGCGGATCACGAGGTCAGGAGATCGAGATCATCCTGACTAACACGGTGAAACCCCATCTCTACTAAAAATACAAAAAATTAGCCGAGTGTAGTGGCGGGCGCCTGTAGTCCCAGCTACCAGTGAGGCTGAGGCAGGAGAATGGCGTGAACCTGGGAGGTGGAGCTTGCCGTGAGCCGAGATTGCACCACTGCACTCCAGCCTGGGTGACAGAGCCAGACTCCTTCTCAAAAACAAACAAAATTCAATTCTTTGTTGGGAGAAAATATTGCAAACTATCTATTGACAAGGGATTCAGAATCAGAATATAAACGGTGCTCAAGCACCCCAATAGCCAAAAATCAAATAATACGACTAAAAAAATGAACAAAACATCTGAATAAATATTTCTGAAAAGAAGACATACAAATGGCCAACAGGTATATGAAAGCATATTCAATATCATTAATCATCAGAGAAATTCAAATCAAGACTACAATGAGATATAATCTCATCCCATTTAGAATGGTTTTAATAAAAAGACAGGGGATAATGGATGCTGGAGAGAATGAGGAGAAAGGGCAGCACTATTAGTGGGAATGTAAATTAGTTGAGCCATTGTGGAAAACTGTATGAAGGTTTTCCAAAAACTAAAAATAGAACAACCTTATGACCCAGCAATTCCACAGTTGGGTATATAACCAAAAGAGAGGAAATCAATATGTTGAAGAGATAACTGTAGTCTCTGTTTATTGCAGCACTATTCATAATAGTCAAAATATGGAATTAACGTAATTGTCTATTAATGGATGAATGGATAAAGAAAATATGGTAAATATACACAATAAAATATTATTTAGTCATAGAAAGAATAAAATCCTGTAATTTGCAGCAACATAGAAAGAACTGGACATCATTATGTTATATGAAATAAGACAAGCACAGAAAGACAAATATCACATATTCTCACTCACATGTGGGAGCTAAAAATGTATATCTCATGAAGATAGAGAGTTGATTAATGGTTATCAGAGGCAGGGAAGGATGGGGGAAGAAAGTTTGATTGATGAGGACAGATATGCAGTTTGATAGAAGAAATAAGACCTAGTATTAAATCAGTAGAGTGACTATACTTTACAGTAACCTATTGTATATTTCAAAATAGCTGAAAGAGAAAAATGCAAATGGTTCCAGCAAAAAGACAAATATTTAAGATGAAAGATATTCCAAGTATACTGATTTGACCTTTATAAATTATATGAATGTATTAAATTATCACATATACCCTGAAACTATGTTCATATATTATATATAAATTAAAAATTAAGATAAATAAAAATCAATTTTTTGAACAGATATAGAGCTGTTTAGACAAAATAATCTTCTTATGTCAGTTTTGGTGATTTGTGTCTTATGAAGAATTTGTCCAATTTATATTTTTCTTTATTTTGTTTTTCCGTAAGTTATTGGGGTACAGGTGGTATTTGGTTCCATGAGTGAGCTCTTTAGTGGTGATTTGTGAGATTTTGGTGCACCCATCACTCGAGCAGTATACACTGCACCGTATTTGTAGTCTTTTATACCTCGCCCCTCCCACTCTTCCCCTCAAGTCCCCAAAGTCCATTGTGTCATTCTTATGCCTTTGCATCCTCATAGCTTAGCTCCCGTATATCAGTGAGAACATACGATGTTTGGTTTTTCATTCCTGAGTTACTTCACTTAGAGCAATATTCCCCAACCTCATCCAGGTCACTGCAAATGCTGTTAATTCATTCCTTTTTATGGCTGCATAGTATTCCATTATATATATGGTGGACTATACACACACACACACACACACACAAATATATATATATATATATATATATATATATATCACAGTTTCTTTATTCACTCATTGATTGATGGGCATTTGGGTTGGTTCCACGATTTTGCAATTGTCAATTGAGCTGCTATAAACATGCGTGTGCTCATGTCTTTTTTGAATAATGACTTATTTTCCTCTGGGTAGATATCCAGTAGTGGGATTGCTGGATCAAATGGTAGTTCTACTTTTAGTTCTTTAAGGAATATCCACACTGTTTTCCATAGTGGCTGTGAAAGTTTACATTCCCACCAGCAGTGTAGAAGTGTTCCCTGTTCACTGCATCCATGCCAACAACTACGTTTTTTTGATTTTTTGATATGGCCATTCTTGCAGGAGTAAGGTGGTATCGAATTGTGGTTTTGATTTGCATTTCCCTGATTGTTAGTGATGTTGAGCATTTTTTCATATAGTTATTGGCCATTTGTATATCTTCTTTTGAGAATTGTCTATTAATGTCCTTAGCCCACTTTTTGATGGGATTTTTTTTTTTTCTTACTGATTTGTTCGAGTTTGTTACAGATTCTGGCTATTAGGCCTTTGTCAGATGGATAGATTGTGAAGATTTTCTGCCACTCTGTGGGTTGTCTGTTTACTCTGCCAGCTGTTCCTTTTGCCATGCAAAAGCTCTTTAGTTTAATTAGGTCCCAGTTATTTATCTTTGTTTTCATTGCATTTGCTTTCTGGTTCTTGGTCATGAAATCCTTGCCTAAGCTGATGTCTTGAAGGGTTTTTCTGATGTTATATCCTAGAATTTTTATAGCTTCAGGTCTTAGGTTTAAGTCTTTAATCCATCTTGAGTTGACTTTTGTATAGATCCTCCTACATGTGACTAGCCAATTATCCTAGCACCATTTGTTGAAAAGGGTGTCCTTTCCCTACTTTATGTTTTTGTTTGCTTTGTCAAAGATCAGTTAGCTGTATTTGGGTTTATTTCTGGGTTTTCTACTCTGTTCCACTGGTCTATGTGCTTATTTTTATACCAGTACCATGCTGTTTTGGTGACTATGCCCTTATAGTATAGTTTGAAATCAGGTAGTGTGATGCCTCTAGATTTTGTTCTTTTTGCTTAGTCTTGCTTTGGGTATGCGGGCTCTTTTTTGATTCCGTATGAATTTTAGAATTTTTTTTTCTAATTTTGTGAAGAATGATGGTGGTATTTTGATGGGGATTGCATTCAATTTGTAGATTGCTTTGGGCAGTATGGTCATTTTCACTATATTGATTCTACCTATCCATGAGCATGGGATGTGTTTCCATTTGTTTGTGTCCTCTGTGATTTATTTCAGCAGTGTTTTGTAGTTTTCCCTGTAGAGGACTTTCAACTCCTTGGTTAGGTATATTCCTAAGTGTTTTATTTTATTTTTTTGTAGCTATTGTAAAAGGGGTTGAGTTCTTGATTTGATTCTCTGCTTGGTCATTGTTGTTGTATAGAAGAGCTACTGATTTGTATACATTAATCTTGTATCCATAAACTTTGCTATTTCTTTTATCAGTTCTAGGAGCTTTCTGGAGGAGTATTTAGGGTTTTCAAGGTAAAAGATCATATTGTCAGCAAACAGTGAAAGTTTGACTTCCTCTTTACTGATTTGGATGCCCTTTATTTCTTTCTCTTGTCTGATTGCTCTGGCTAGGACTTCCAGTACTATGTTGAAGAGGAGTAGTGAGAGTGGGCATCCTTGTCTTGTTCCAGTTCTCAGAGGGAATGCTTTCAATTTTTCCCCATTCAGTATTATGTTTGCTGTGGGTTGGTCATAGATGGCTATTATTACATTAAGGCATGTCCCTCGTATGCTGACTTTGCTCAGAGTTTTAATCATAAAGCGATACTGGATTTTGCGGAATTTTTTTTCTGTATCTGTTGAGATGATCATGTGGTTTTTGTTTTTAACTCTGTTTATGTGGTGTATCACATTTTGAACTGCATATGTGAAACCATCCCTGCATCCCTGGTATGAAATCCACTTGATCATGGTGGATTATCTTTTTGATATGTTGTTGGATTTGGTTAGCCAGTATTTTGTTAAGGATTTTAGTATCTATATTCATCAAGGATATCAGTCTGTAGTTTTCTTTTTTGGTTGTGTCCTTTCCTGGTTTTGGTATTAGGGTGATGCTGGCTTCATACAATGAGTTAGGGAGGGTTCCTTCTTTCTCTGTCTTGTAGAATACTGTCAAAAGGATTGGTACCAACTCTTCTTTGAGGGGCTGGTAGAATTAAGTTGTGAATCCATCTGGTCCTGGACTTTTTTTGTTGGTATTTTTTAAATAACCATTTCAATCTTGCTGCTTGTTATTGGCATTAGTCTGTTCAGGGTATCTAATTCTTCCTGATATAAGCTAGGGGGTTGTATTTTTCCAGGAATTTACGCTTCTCTTCTAGGTTTTCTAGTTTATGTGCGTAAAGGTGTTCATAGAGGACTTGAATGATCTTTGGTATTTCAGTGGTGTCAGTTGTAATATCTCCTGTTTCATTTCTTAGTGAGGTTATTTGGATTTTCTCTCTTCTTTTCTTGGTTAATCTTGCTAATGGTCTATCAATTTTATTTATGTTTTCAAAGAACCAGTAACTTTTTGTTGCTTTTGGATCAATTAAAGTAAATTTCCTGTTAGGCTGAAGTGACATGTAGGAGACCACACAGCAAGGTAGTGGTGAAGTCAGTTTTTGACTTTCTGCCCAATACATTTTCCATTCACAGCACTTCAATATATATATATATTTTTCTGGAGCCTGACACCATAATTTCAATAACTTATAAAATATATGATGGTGGCAGCATGACAAAAGTTAACTCAGAGGAAAATAGTTATACTCAGCCTAAGCATCTGCCTGAATCATCTGGCACCATATTACAGATCCCCAGTTCAATGCACAGCTGGGAGGCATCGTGCTCGGGCTGTGGAAAAACAAGCTTTGGAAGGGTGATAACCTTAAAAAATCGTGTGGATAAACAAACCCAAAACACACGTTGCCTCTCATCTGCTCCAGAGAATGTGACCCTTTGTTTCCTGAGTCTGTTTATTCCACATGGACACAGTGAACTCCACAGCATGTACTGATGGGGGCAGCATTTTATCCCAATGACATATACTGAGCTACCCACTTGGCAAGGCACCAGGACATTGTGCAAAATTAACCCTCCTAGGATTCTGCTTTCTTTACTTCTCTTGTTCTCTCTTCTCCATCCTCAGTTAAAGCCTGTCATCTATTCTTAGATTATTGCAGGAATTCCCTAACTGGTCTCCTTTTCTTTGGTCTACATTCTTCTTACCTCATTCTCTTTGTTATTTCCAGAAATGTCTTTATATTCTAAATGAGACCATGTTATTTCTTTTTTTTTTTTAATGGTACCCTATTGCCTGAAAAATAAAGTTTAAACTCCTTTTTTTTTGGGTCAGGCGTAGTGGCCTAGGCAGGCGGGTCACTTGAGGTCAGGAGTCCGAGACCAGCCTGGCCAACATGGTGAAACCAAGTCTCTAATAAAAATACAAAAATTAGCTGGGCGTGGTGGTGCGCATCTATAATCCCAGCTACTCAGGAGGCTGAGGCAGGAGAATTGCTTGAACCTGGGAGGTGGAGGTTGCAGTGAGCCGAGATCGCACCACTGCACTCCAGCCTGGGTGACAGAGTGAGACTCTGTCTCAAAAAACAACCAAAAAAGCCCCCAAACTCCTTTTTTTTCATCCAAGACTTTTCTTCATCTTGGATATTATCTGGTGCCTTGTTTCCTTTGTTTCTGGTTTCAGTGGCTCAAATATTATGCAAATTATTGTTTGCCTATGCTTTTGGGTCTACGTTCCTGTTGCTGCCTCTGCCTACCATGTCCTTCCCATTCTCAGAATATCCCAACTATCTGCCTTGACAAATCCCGGGCTTTCAACACTCAGGTTCAGGGTATACTCCTTTGACCACATGTTCCTAACACCCCTCACCTAGGTCCCTCCTTTGTGTCTCTGCCGTTCTCTGCCCTGACACCTATCATGGTTTATAGCATCTAATTTCTTATATGTCTGTCTCTCCTTAATTCAGTATAATTTTCCTATTAAGCCTCAAGTTCATCCTGTCTCCTCAATATTTTATTCATCCTAATGTTGTTAAAGCCTCACCTAGTCTGGGGCACATGTTAGGTGCCTATTAATGTTTTTTACATTAATGAATAAATCTAGTTGATAAATGCATGTCGTGACTTATATGTATTGGCCTTTGAGTCTGAGTGGGTGAGAAGGATCTTGACGAACACAGGCTAAGAAACTATATTGCTCATATATATATATATATTTTTTTGAGATGGAGTTTCATTCTTGTCACTCAGGCTGGAGTGCAATGGTGCGATCTCGGCTCACTGCAACCTCCGCCTCCAGGGTTCAAGCAATTCTCCTGCCTCATCTTCCCGAGTACCTGAGGTTACAGGTGCACACCACCACGCCCGGCTAATTTTTGTATTTTTAGTAGAGATGGGATTTCACCATGTTGGCCAGGCTGGTCTTGAACTCCTGACTTCAGGTGATCCTCCCACCTTGGCCTCCCAAAGTGCTGGGATTACAGGCATGAGCCACCATGCCCAGCCTATGTTGCTCATATCTTTGACTTGGTTTCAGATGCTAGGTAAAGATTCATGTTCTGATCCAGGCCATGAAAATGTTCTGTGACTTTGAGAAGGCCACTTTGCCTCTTTGTGCCTCAGATCCTCAGTGGTGAAATGCTGTGGCAGTCTATGATAATGCAGTGTGGGATAATGTTAAGAGCTTTGGAGTAGGGCACAGCGGGGTTGGAATTCTGTCTCTTCCTACTTTGTTACCTCGGCAAGTCTTTTATTTTTCTTTAGTTTACTCCTCTGGAAACTGGGAAGCATAACACTTTGTTAGGTAGCGTAAGGAGAAAATGAGGTACTGTTTGTAAAGTACCCATCGTTCAGTAGTAGGCATTCAGTTAACTTGGTTCCTTTCCGTTTCTCCTAAAACCAAATCTTTCCTGCCTATCATGAAAGGTTATTTATGAAGACATTTGCAAAATGTAAAACGCTATTCTGTGAAAGGACAGCTTCTCTTTGAATCAGCTTGCTCATTTTTGTTTCGGTGAACATGTGTGAATTGACCGAGTGGAACTGAGGCTTTAGCACTGGGTGAATGGGTTTGGGAATAAGGCTGTCTCCAAATCAAAGAGAAACGACACCCAGTGAGCCATGGGCAAAGTGTGCATATGGAGCTGACTTTGAAACCTTCACAGTTGTTAAGGGAATTTGAGGTTAAAGTAATTTTTTTTTAAGGAAGCACCTATTTGGTAGAAAGAGCTTCATGATCCTCATGGGCAAACCCTAAACTGAAACAAAATCTGCTCCTTTCTTTTTCTTATTTTATTTTATTTTACTTTAATTTATTTTTGGAGACAGAGTCTCTTTCTGCTGCCCAGGCTGGAGTGCAGTGGCATGATCTCTGCTCATTGCAACCTCTGCCTCCCGGGTTCAAGCAATTCTCGTGCCTCAGCCTCCTGAGTAGCTGGGACTACAGGGGTGCGCCACCACGCTTGGCTAATTTTTTGTGTTTTTAGTAGAGTTGGGGTTTCACTATGTTGGCCAGGCTGGTCTTGAACTCTCAACAGAGTTCAGACAATCTGCTCATCTCAGCTTCCCAAAGGATCACAGATGTGAGCCACCACCTGGTCTATTTTTCTATCAAATACAAACTACCTTCTCTTTTATTATGCTGACCCCATTGCTGTGGTTCCTTTTTATGAAGATATTACTTATTTCCCAATGTTTAATATCCATTTTTTTTGGTTTCCTGTTGCTAAAGTTTTCAACTATTTTTGCCATATCTTACACACTTGACATATTTTTCATGCTCATCATATTCATGTATAATCCATAATATCTCACACTCTGACAGTTCAATATTCTTACCTAAATCCTTCAGTGTCCAACATGAATTTACACCATCTGAGACTGGGTAGCTGGGCCTCAGCATGTATAATGGTGGGGAAATATGGTGCTTGAAGGCAAAGTCCTTCTGAAAATAAATTATACCAGATTTCAATGTCTTCTCTTCAGCCTTCATGTTGGAAAGGGCTGACTAAGAGAGTTACATCATTGTTGGCTCTTCTTCGCTCAAAATGTCCTTGCTACGTGCACTAATGTCTCAGGCTCAGGCCTAATATGAGAATTAGCAAAGGAAATTTTATTGGATGTGAGTGTGGAAATAGAATGGACATTCTTCTGGTAGTGTCAGAGTTCCAGAGGGAGTTATTAAACAGTTTCCAAGTTATTACTGCAAGCAAGTCCACACATATGCACACGAACACACACACACAGACACGCACAAGGATGCCCACGTTTCTTTGCTTTCCAAATTCTTGCAAGGCCCCAGAACACATGAACATGAATCTACCCATTCTGTGATTCTCTGAGTTTTGGGGAAATATTGGTCTCTGGAAACATCTAATGTCATATAATCATTCATACTCAATGACAGCCTGACATGCCCAGAGAGATAATTTGTTCTCAGGGGAGCAACAATACTTATATATTACAATGATGTATGGCCCTTCAAAAGGCCTCAGTACACATAAATATATACAGTATATTTTTGGTATTGAATTTCCTCATACGGGAGCAATTAGGAAAAATTGCTTATAAAGCTCCCTAAGGGGGCTAATAATTTTTTTTTGTGTGTGTGGAAACAAGGTCTTGCAGTGTTGTCCAAGCTGGTCTCCAACTCCTGGGTTCAAATGATCCTCCTGCCATGAGTAGCTGCAACTCTAGGTCCTTGGGGCTGCAGGGGGAGCTGATGCGGAGTCTTGGCTCAATAGCTCTGTCTTGTAGGACTCAGGGAGGATCACGGATGTATGTCAACTACTAGGATCTTCTTGGCCAAATATTAATGCGTTATAACAGTTTGGTACCTTGCAAAACTTTTTTCAATGTGTTGCAATTTCTTGAGCTTCCTTGGATAATTTTTGAATGACTGTTGAAGGCTGAAGGGTGGATTTGAGGTGAGTATAGAGGAAGAAGGAGGATTCATTGTCTTTAGATATCTACTCTCTTGGAATCCTTCCCTTGAGAGAGAGGTAGATTCTAACACAGACCCAGTGGCTATTCCCAAATAACTCCGAATACAATGTGTTTCTTTTCTCTCCTGGAACAAAAAGTGGGCCATGAATGCATAAAGTGTATTGATTAGACAGGTTTTGTTTTCTTGAACCACCATGATTTGTCTTGAATTGTCTACCCATACATAAACAAAAACTACGGTTTTATTCCAGTCATAAAAGCCCCGAGGGTGAAATGTAAAGAGGGTATAAAGAAGAAAAGGAAGTTCAGGTTAACATAAAAAAATTGTCTCTGCGCATGTATGTACCCAAACTATACAAGCATCTTTTTAATTTCAGTTGGTAAATCAGTAGACTAGACCTGAGAACAGGAAATACTTGGTCCATGTATAAATTTGTCCATGTATAAATTTGTCCATGTATATATTTGACTTAACAGTTTAAAATATTCCTTCCATTTTCATTAATTGGTGAAATATACTTAAGATTCTGTACTTAAAATATAAAATCAAGGCCAGGTGCGGTGGCTCACGCCTGTAATCCCAGCACTTTGGGAGGCTGAGGCAGGTGGATGACGAGGTCAGGAGATCAAGACCATCCTGGCTAAAATGGTGAAACCCCATCTCTACTAAAAATACAAAAAATTAGCCAGGCATCATGGTGGGCGCCTGTAGTCCCAGCTACTCAAGAGGCTGAGGCAGGAGAATGGCCTGAACCCAGGAGGCAGAGCTTGCAGTGAGCCGAGATGGCGCCACTGCACTCCAGCCTGGGCAACAGAGCAAGGCTCCGTCTCAAAAAAAAAAAAAAAAAATAAAAAATAAAATAAAATAAAATCAAGTGATTTCAATAACTGACTGGATATAGCAGAGTCACCAGAGAAAGCATATATGAAATAAAAGTGTCTATATTCTGTGTATATGCACATTTAGGAAGAGAGGGATAGGTAATAGGGAATGTTGATTGAATACCTGATTAATGCCAGGAGATTAATTAATGCCTGATAATGCCTTCACAACTATCATCCTCACAGCATTGATCACATTTCATTCTTTTGACAAACTTGTGAGCAAGTAATGATATTTCCATATTACGGGTGCTAAAAGTGAGATAAGTGTTGGTATGAGTCACAGATAACACCAAAAAGCATTTAGGGTATTGATTTCAACCTTACACCTCCTTCTTCTCCTGAGTCCACAAGCTCAATAGCTCACATTGTTTAATCTCATTTCTTCTTATTGTTTGTATACTCCCGCTAATAGAATTGAGTGGCTATGAAGATATACAATGAAGTGGTGGAAGAAGAGCTAGCTACCTGTTACTCTTAGGCTAGCATTTGAGAAAATTAAGTCAGACAGACTTCCACTCTCCATCTGACTGCTCACGCCCATTTTCTGCTCTTGGAAGGCCCAAGTCTCCTCTGCAGCCTCTGCATGGCTGACTTCATCTCTTGATTTCTCAGGGAATAGATGATGGGGTTCAGCATGGGGGTAATGACCGTGTTATTAATGGATATGGTTGTGTCCATGGGCAGAGTCGTGAAGGGCCGGCAGTAGATGTAAACGCAAGGCACGAAGTGAAGAGCCACCACCAGGATGTGGGATGTGCACGTGGAGAGGGCCTTGTTCCACCCCTCCCCACAGTGGGATCTCAGCATCAACAGAATGACAGTGTAGGAGCCCAGGAGCAGGAGGAACCAGAGCAGGGTCACCAGTCCATTGTTAGAAATCATGAGAAGCTCCAAAGCAAAGGTGTCAGTGCAGGCCAGTTTTACCACCTGGGGCACATCACAGTAGAAGGCATCCAGTGTGTTGGGGCCACAGAAGGGGAGTGGAAGCATCAGAATTACCTGGACGATTGAATGCAAACCACCACCCACCCAAGAAGCCACCACCAAGGCCACCCACACCTCTTTCCTCATCATGGTCACATAGTGCAGGGGCTTGGCGATTGCAAGGTATCTGTCATAGGCCATCACAGAGAGGAAAAAAATATCTGCCCCACCAGCAAAGTGGAAGAAAAAGATCTGTGCCATGCAGCCATTGTAGGAGATGGTTTTCCTGTCTGATAAAAGATCCACCAGGAACTTGGGGACGGTGATAGATGAAAAAACGATGTCCAGGACTGATTTGTTCCGTAGGAGAAAGTACATAGGAGTGTGCAGGTGGAACTCACAGGTGATAGTGACCACAATGAGTGCATTTCCCAGGACTGTTGCTACATACACAGCAAAGAAGACCACAAACAAGAAAAACTCCAGCTCTCGGGAACGAGTAAGTTCCAGGAAGAAAAACTCCTTCACATTAGTGTGGTTGATCTGGTCCATGATGGGGATGACTCTCTTCCAGGTCCTACCTTGGGCGAAGATATGTTAGCACTTGGATTATGGTGACATGAGGTGGCAAAATCATTGATCACATACTGCTCTCAAGCATCCAGGTCATCATGACTACACAGAAAAACTGGGCCAGTCTTCCCTTTGTGGTCTGGAAATTCTTCTTTCACATGGTTCTTCTTTCTTATTGTAAATACCCTGGGTTAACAGGAAAAAACCATCACATGTGTGTATCCTCACTCTGACCAGGGAGAGATGGATGGACTGTGGCCGTTTGCCTATGCTTTACCGAGGGCTTTCACCTGCAATAGGTCATCTTGATTTCGATTCTCATGAAGTTTCTGAAGGGTCTTTAGTATGGTAATCTCCATTTTATATATGGGGAAACTGAAGCTTTACAGCAGTTAATGACTTACTCACATCTGCATAGTCGCAAAATTAGTGAATTGTAAATCGAGGATTCAAATCCAAATCATTCTCCTGACTAGAGAAAGATTCCCTCCTTGACCAAATGTTGGTTAGGCTCCTCTGAGCCCTTTTCTCTACTGTGACTCAACCTTGACCTTCTGTGTCTGTCTTTGTTGAGCCCAATTTTAGCAGGAATCTTGCCAAGTCAGTTTAATGAGAATTCCTCACCCTTGAAATCTAATCAAATTCCTCACCCCTTACCCTTTTATATTTTTATTGTTTTTAACCTCATCCCTCACCCTCAATATCTAAGTCCTTGGCCAGTCTTTAGCAAGAATTCTTTTATGCCAGTTTGGCAAGAACCACCCTACCTTTGATACCACTTCTTAGTAATTTTCAATCCACTGACCTCCCTCACTCTGCTCATCGCTTAAAAATCTTCACTTGTCTTTGCTGTGTTTTGAGTTGAGCTCAATCTTTTTCTTCTATTGCAAGAGTTTTAAATGAAATCTATCTTCCTGTCTTTAATAATTGTCTGGTGAATAATTTTTCTTTAACATAACAGTCTCCAGAGGTTTTTCCACTGTACCACTCTGAGAAATCAGATAGTCTGGGGCTTACTTTGGCTTACCAGAATTCTAGTGTGTATATAAGGCTTAAACAGTTTATTAAGTAGCCTGACTACCTAATCCTCATCTCATCCCTTATAAAAAGAGAAGAGTCAGGCCCTCATAAGTACTCCTCTTTGGCACTCTGGGAAGCCTGGACCTTGCTATTGACACACAGGGCTCTTGGTAGAGTATAGAGCTACAATCATTGTTTAGGGCATATTTTAGTATCACAGAAAAACTGATCATTAGAGCATCACAGGACTTCAGAGATAAATTAGTCTAATGCTTCTTACTTTAGGAGTAACTAGAGAAGGACAGTTATTTTTTTCAGAATCAGAGTTTGAACTGGTGAAAGATAGAGAACTGTAACCAGGTTTGTTGACTCAAATTCCAGGGATATTCTACTATTGCTATATAATAGCAATTTATTATATTAATACTGCTTTTTCCCCAAATCAGAAATTCAGTCATGTGAGGACAAACTTCTTTCAGTAAGAATATCTGCATGAACCAGGTGCAGTGGCTAATGCCTGTAATCCCAGCACTTTGGGAGGTCAAGGCAGGCAGATTGCTTGAGTTCAGGAGTTTGAGACCAGCCCGGGCAATAGTGAGACCCCATCTTAACAACAACAACAAATTTTAAAAAATAAATTAGCCAGGCATGGTGGTGTGCACCTGCAGTCCCAGCTACTCAGGAGGCTGAAGTGGGGGGATCGCTTGAGCCCAGGAATTTGAGGCTGCAGTGAGCTATGATTGTGCCATTGTACTCCAGAGCAAGTCCCTGTTTCTACAAAACAATAACCCCGCCCCCAAACCATTTGATACAGCAGGCATGTGAAACAAAAGAATATCTGTATGTCCCAAGGACTCATATTATAGATGATTTTAAAAATTTAAGGGGCTGGGCACAGTGGCTCATGCTTGTAATCCCAGCACTTTGGGAGACTGAGGCAGGTGGATCACGAGGTCAGGAGATTGAGACCATCCTGACTAACACAGTGAAACCCCGTCTCTACTAAAAATACAAAAAATTAGCCTGGCATGGTGGCAGGTGCCTGTAGTCCCAGCTACTCTAGAGGCTGAGGCAGGAGAATGGCGTGAACCTGGGAGGCAAAGTGTGCAGTGAGCCAAGACTGCACCACTGCACTCCAGCCTGGGCGACTGAGTGAGACTCCGCCTCAAAAAAAAAAAATTTAAATAATTGAGATGACCAAAATCTAATTCTACAATAAAAAGTAGGCAATTGGCGTTTGAAAAAACAATTATGTCTGAAAAAGACACGATAAGAAAGAAGACAGTATGCCAGATGAAAAAAGGATAGAGCATTTTCCCTGAAATAAAAGCAAAAGAAAGTATTCCATAAGAAACATAGTTCTTAATTTTTCTTACTTCAGTTCTCTTACAGTTGAGCGTATTTTATAGTTTAGTCTGAGGGGTTAGAACATACAGAAGTCCTCTTGAACAAAAATCTTGTGATCTTCTTAGATCCCTGATGTTTCCACCGTTAGAATAATTTCATTCCTGTGGAAGTGAGTTGCCTCTTTTATTTTTATTTATTTATTTTTAATCAAAAAACTTTTTACAGTCTTTTAAAAATTGCACATATTTAAGGTATACAGCCTAAAAGAAATCTTACTTTAATATGCCAGCATCCAGTAACACACTAACTGGTACAATGTATTTGGAATTATGTTATTGCCTTTTATTAGAGTGTCTACAAGGAAAAGCATCCATCTTTGGATTGTAGTCAGGGCAAGATCTATTTTGTTCTTCCCAGGAGACTCCAAAGAAGACATTTATCCTAGACCCAAGCGCAAGGCAGAGCTCCCGTGGGACATCAGTGTGTGTTCTTTTCTGAGGCAATAAGAATTGTGTAACAGACTGTGTATCTTTGTGTTTGTGTGTGTGTGTGTGTGTGTGTGTGTGTTTTAAGACAGAGTCTTGCTCTGTTGCCCAGGCTGGAGCGCATTGGTGCGATCTTGGCTGACTGCAACCTCCGCCTCCCAGTTCAAGTGATTCTCCTGCTTCATCCTCCCGAGTAGGTGGGATGGCAGGCACGCACCACCATGCCCAGCTAATTTCTGTAATTTTAATAGAGACAGGGTTTTGCAATGTTGGCCAGGCTGGTCTGGAACTCCTGACCTCAGGTGATCTACCCACTTCAGCCTTCTAAAGTGCAGGATTACAGGCGTGAGCCACCGTGCCAGGCCCTGACTGGGTATCTTTGCTTTGGCTTTCATACATTCAAAAACATATGTGTGACTTAATTTCCTACTCCATAATTTTTCACATGTAGCCTCTTAACAGTTCCTTGGTTACATTCTATTGTTTTACTGTATGTAGTTCTTTGTTGTTGCTGCAAGATCTCCCTGATCCCTTGTGGAATGTATTGGGAAATACATTGGTTACTAAGGTAGAGACAGGTTTTCATAGGTATGTGGGAATCAGGCAGGTGAAGAATAAGCATCAGTCATGATGGCTAAAATGGAACGAGACACCAGCCAGGAGAGCACAGCAGTTTGGGATTCAGGACTTAAGATAGAGAGTATGGAAACCAGGGTGAGTGGGTGGCATTGCGAGTCAGGCTTGTAGAATGTACAGGAAGTGAGGGGCTACAAAAGTCGTATCTTGATCTCTTCAGTTGCCTAGTCGGTTCATGATTAGTATTTTTGAATAATCCTGCACTCAGCATTTTGTAAATGCATTTTCATGTGCCTCTATGATTTCTTTTTAAGATACATTCCCAGAAATGAACTTACTAGGTCAAATGGCATATTAGTTTTCTAATTTTAACTGATGATAAAGGTATTGTAAAGAGCTGCCGCACAGCAAAAGAAACGATCAACAGAGTAAACAGACAACCTGCAGAATGGAAGAAAATTTTTTGGGAACTATGCATCCAACAAAGGTCTAATATCCAGCATCTATATGGAACTTAAATAAATTTACAAGAAAAAACCAAACAACTCCATTAAAAAACAGGCAAAGACGTGAACATGCAGAGGACGTACATGCAGCCAACAATCATATGAATAAAAGCTAAACATTACTGAACATTACTTATCATTACAGAAATGCAAATCAAAACCACAATGAGATACCATCTAATACCAGTCAGGATGGCTACTATTAAAAAGTCAAAAAATAACAGATGTTGGCAAGGTTGTGGAGAAAGAGTATGCTTATAAACTGTTGGTGGGAATGTAAATTAGTTCAGCCATTGTGGAAGACAGTGTGGCGATTTCTCAAAGATCTAAAGACAGAAAAACCATTCCATCCAGCAATTCTATTACTAGGTATACACCCAAAGAAATATAAATCATCGTATTGCAAACACATGCACGTGTATGTTCATTGCAACACTATTCACAATAGAAAAGACATGGAATCAACCTAAATGCCCATCAATGATAGATTAAGAAAATGTGGTATATATACACCATGGATTACTATGCAGCTATAAAAAAGAATGAGAACATGTCCTTTGCAGAGACATGGATGGAACTGGAGGCATTATCCTTAGCAAACTAACGCAGGAACAGAAAACCAAATACCGCATGTTTTCACTTATAAGTGGGAGCTAAATGATAACACAGGAACACATAGAGGGGAACAACACATACTGGGGCCTTTTGGAGAGTGGAGGGTGGGAGAAGAGAGATGATCAGGAAAAATAACTAATGGATACTAGGCTTAATACCTTGGTGATGAAATAATCTGTACAACAAATTTACCTATGTAACAAACCTGCACTTACACCCCTGAACTTAAAATAAAAGTGAACAAAAAAACACCAAAAAAAGAAACAGACTGGGTGTGGTGGCTCACACCTTTAATCCCAGCAATTTGGGAGGTGGAGGTGGGCAGATCACTTGAGGCCAGGAGTTTGAGACCAGCCTGAAACCCTGTCTCTACAAAAAATATTAGCCGGGCCTGGTGGTGCTGCATGCTGTAGTCCCAGATATGCAGGAGGCTGAACTGGGCAGATCAATTCTGCCTGGGACATCAAAACTCTTCAGTGAACTGTGATTGCACCACTGCACTCCAGTCTGGGTGATGGAGCAAGAACCTGTCTCCAAAAAAAAAAAAAAAAAAAAAAAAAAGGACACAGCCCAATTCTGATTGTGTTTGAATGTTTAATTTCTCTTTATATATAGATACCATGAGCTGAAATAAATTGCAACACTCTTTAACTTCTCATAGAAATGGAAGACGATTTTGTCACCTTAATAATATAAATACCAAAAATAAAACAATTAAAATATTAGAATAAAACTTAGGTAAATGTTTTCATAATTTTTGGAGTAGAGGAGCATTACACCAATAATTATTATATTTGACTAAGTAAAAATATAAAACTTTTACATTTTAAAAGCATAAATAAGCTTAAAACTATAAATAAAAAACTTGGGAAAATATCTAAAAATTGTAAAACAAGCTTAACATCTTTGATATATAAAGAGCTCTTATAAATCTGTAAGACACAGACATTTTGATACTTTAAAACAAAAATGAGTCATGATTCACAGAAAAATACAGTTGGTTAGCCCACATGTGAAAAGACAGTCAATCACCTATTGATCAAAGAAATATACTGGGAGGCCAAGGTGGGAGGATCTCTTGAGCTCACGAGTTTGAGACCAGCCTTGGCAACATAGGAAGATCCTGTCTCTGTTAAAGAAGGGAAAGAAAGAAAGAAAAAGGAAATACAAATTAAATTGCACTGAGGTGTCATTTCTCATCTAGAAGATTAACCAATGTTGAAAAGTCCACTGTTGGCATAGATGTGGGGAAAGTGACACCTTTATATGATTAATAGGAGTGCACACACGGGCAACATTTCTGGGGTCATTCTGGAAATATGTGTCAAGATGTAAAATGTACAAACCCCGTGACTCAAAATTTCTACTTTAGGAATTTATGCTAAAGAGTTAATAAACCAAATGCTTAATGTCCTAAATATAAACAAAGTTCATCACAGTGCTGTTTCAAATAGTAGAAATTAGAATTTAAGTTAGTGTCTGGTACAGCAAATTTGTTCAATAAATACGGCACAATAGTACAATTAAGTATTTGGAGACATTCAAAGTTATAACGTAGAATTGTACTTTTAAACATGGAAAGACTTCTTTTTAGTGACATTAAAACACTGAATATGTCACATGATGTTATTTTTGGGAAAAATATCTACATGGCTAGAAGTCTGAAAAGATGTATTAATATATCACAACAGTGGTAGCCATTATCTGTTGGTAATTTGATTTTGGCATTTTTATTTTAAAAAGACATTCTGTTGTGTCTAATTAAAAAAAGATTTTAAATGGCTTCTGATTTTGAGAATCAGAAAAACTACTATACTTATTTACAATTTGCAGTAAAAAGTTCTCCATTAATTTGAGCTCTGATATTATGTATCTTGTATTTTTCTTTTGTTTTTAAAATTGTTCTAAGAAGCTGACTTATTATGGAAAAGGGTGTGTAGGAAAGACAGCTCTAATTTTTCTTTTGGTGTGTTATGGCTCCATGAGGCATTGGCTGGAGGCACCCAGAGGAGAATCTGGGACCAGCCAACTCAGGTCTCTGGGAACTGAGGTCAAATCTACTTATTGTTGACTTCTCTTTCAGATTAATATTATTCCACCTACTCTTCTGGCAATCACCTTAGAAGGTTCTGGACTATCAGGCTCAGTGTCAGGTCAGGATCAAATGATAGGCTTTCTGTTTTGTAACCTCAGTGTTGCATTATTGAACGTAGAATTAGCTTGTTCAAAAGAGCACAGCCTTTGAAGCCAGGTTCCAGTATTTTAAACTGTGGCTCTTGTGACCTGGAGCAAGTTAACCTTTATGAACCCCAGGATCTTATTCTGTGAAATGAGGAACATACACTTTACTTTGCATAGTGAGGTTTGCTCGTGATCGTCTAACACTTTTTACTCCTTGCCTTTATGGGTCTATGTGTGTCTGCCTTTTCCTCCAAATGTAAACTCCCTGAAGGCAAGGATTTCCTTTGTCACTATTGTATCCCCACCTGCTAGCTGGCACATAGCAGTTATTCACTAATTCTTTTTGAAGATGAATGAACAAATGGGTGTCCAGCTCCTGATATGCAGTAGTTCCCCAAGAAGTATTTGTTTTCCTTTACGCCATTTTCAGCCTCATTTTACATCCCCTACTCACTTATGTTGCTGTATAAGTCAATTAAATGGCTTAATGCATATGAGAGAATACAGTAAACTTCAAAGCATTATACAAATGTAGGGTATTAATATTATCATAATCCTAATATCATTATATAGTTGTCTTTATGCTGCCATCTAACTTTTAATCACCTTTTAAGAAAAAGATCATGCCAGTTATTATTTTTTTTTACACATTGTAGGGGCTTAGTAATGTTTATGGAGTGAGTTTTAATTTTTGAAAAATTACCTAATTTGAATGTGTCTTAAGAAGCCCAGTATTTTAGGTTAGAGGTAGGAGATCTTAATCAGCCAGAAGCTTTTAGTTCAAGATGACATATACTTCCAGAATTGCAAATGGACATTTTGCCTTTCAGAGACACTATCGAAATCATAAGGTTGTAGGTGTGCAAAATGTTCACGACGCCCTCACCTACCTTTGCATTGGTAAAGTGAGCCTGACAAGTTCCCCATCATCACTGCTCTGCTCTTCTTCACCCAAACACATAAACAGTTTACACTGTTCCTAACTGACGCTGAATAAGAAGTCTACTATAATAATTAGCATGGGGAATAATGTTGGATATTTGTAGGAAATATGTTTTCAGTGGAGAAGTTGGCAGTTGCAGATGCAATGGGATTTATCAAAAAGTTACTAAGAAACACTTGTGCATGTTTTTTCTCTTTTTCACACACACACCCCATTATGATAGCACATCTAATAAGGAGGTGATGAAACTGTGTACAGGGAAGTCTGAGGAATCTCCAAAGGCCCCTTCTCTAAGTTATATCAACATCAAATTTGATGTAAAGTCCTTGTATGATAACGATTACAGCAATTTCATCAACAATATTATAGTTCAAGAGTCAATTTTATGTGACAGTGGTTACAATTTGGGTCACATAATTGATTTTTTCAAACAGATCAATTATAATAGTTGACCAAAAATGCATATTTATTGTGTTTTGTATATCAAGCACAGTTCCAGATGCTGAGGATATATTCGTGAAGAGACAGATATGATTGCCACCATCAAGCATGAACTTACAACTGTGATAATTGACACCAAAGGGCAAGAATGGGTCGAGATTGGCCCAGGGATTTAGTGAGGTCCAGGGAGTCTGGGAATGCTTCCTTGGGGGAGGCAGTATTTGATAATAACAAGAATCCCTGGTATTTATATGTTTTAAATTTTTTCTAAGAGATTTCTAAAAATCAATTTTCTTTTTTTGGGCTCATAATAATCCTGTAAGATCCAAGCACTGGATGCGACCAACGTCATCATGAAGAGGGCTTGACTGAGACCTGGAGATACTGGCAAATTGGATTCCACTAGATGAGGCCTCCTGGTCTGGTGGCCCCTCATAGTCGTGGATGGAACTTCAGTTTAGGGCTTCTTAGAGGATCAGGGTGAAGTAACCTTAAAGATCTTAGTATGTGTATGGGGAGTTCCTTCCCTTTTCCTCCTGTTTTCCTGGAGAGGGACTTACACTGAAATGGCATGCAGGTTTTGTGCCTCCTCCTTCACTGAGTCCTTTCTAGGAAGGTAGGAGTGATGTAAAGCAAGCTTGCGCAACCCACAGCCCGTGGGCTGCATGCGGCCCAGGACGGCTTTGAATGTGGCCCAATGCAAATTTGTAAACTTCCTTAAAACATTAAGAGTTTTTTGGTGATGCTTTTTAAAGCTCATCAACTATCATTAGTGTGTTTTTTTGTGTGGCCCAAGACAAATTCTTCCAATGTTGCCCAGGGAAGCCAAAAGATTGGACACCCCTGATTTAAAGGAGTGGTGAATCTGGGAAAAAAATTAGGCAGGAGAACTTGGCCTTCTGATCTTCCTTCTCTTTCTTTGGGATCTGTCTCCATGCAGGGAGCATGTAGACTGATTTTCTCTCATCTACACAATTAGTGCAACAGGGCAAGCCTGCTTCTCCTGGGTTAGCCTGTCTAATTCTGGTGTACACTGTGGGGCAGCCATAGGACCAGATCAAAGCCATATCCTCCAACAGAACATTATCTGCTGGTTTAACATTATTAAACTGATATTTTGATTTTTGTCTCCCTGCCTCCTGCTGTTCTCTACTACCCAATAATGCCTGAAGAAGCTAATGATGTAACTGCAACCAAATAGGGGTGAGGATCAGACAATCTCTCCTTCTCATATTCTTTCTTGAATTTCCCTTGTAATGGTAAAATGCCTGTAAATTTTTGATTCATTTGCTGATATTTCTGTAAAGCAAGTATCCTTTAATATACAGATATACTGTCAGCTTTTCATTCCTAAAATTTTACTGGCTTAATTGTTGCAGTTTCATACACCAGCCTGACCCCAATGGCAATTGTTCTGTAGTTCTAGGCATAGCTGTGGCCTCTGCTTCTGGGCCTACATTTTGGAAGATGTGCAATAGAAAAATGGAGGCATGGGATACGTCTAGTAGACAGAAGTGGGAAGCGTATGTTGAGTTTCTCTAGTATTTTCCCTGGGTGGTATATTTGGCTGCCACTATAAAACCTCCCCACTTCAACCTAATCAGAGGCCCACTTGGGGGAAATGTCACAAAGTGTTTATGAGTTTAGTCTCAGGAGCCATGCTGAGTCAGTTTCCACTCAATGGCTGTGTGAGTGGGGATTCAATGGCTTAACATGTATGAAATGTTCAGAATAGAACTTGAAATTTAGTAAGCACTCAGCAAATTTCAACTCTCTCTCTCTGAGTAGCTGTATATATGATTTGTAGGAGCCATTCTACATTTTATTGGCTGTGGATGGGAATGAATTTAGAGGATGAAGAACCCAGGAAACCTAAGAAGGGATCTCTGCTTTCCTGTGCATTGTTTATGTTCTTCCAGATATGGAGGAAATAATTAATTCTCTTATATGAACAATCAAATCAAATATCTACTTACCCAATTGACCTACACCAATGGAAAAGTGAATGTGTTACAAGTGGCCAGAGAGAGAGATTTATCAGCAGAAATAGTTGTGTGGGACAACCCCACTATGAGTGCCTGAAATGAAGGGGTAATTATCTGGAGGTGGGAACTTGGGATATACCTCCCTGAGATGATGGCAAAAAAATTATACCCAATGTCAGTTGCAAGGTTTAATTTATTCAAGAGGAGAAACAGGAATTTTATAGGAGCAATGGGTTCAGATAGAAGATAGCAAGGAGAATTCAGGGTGTGGTGATCAAAAAGACACCAACTGTGAAATGGAGGCAGGTCCTGAACTGGTAAAGGAATGGCATGGTTAAAATCAAGGAGATAGTATAGCCAAGACAATCCTAAGCAAAAAGAACAAAGCTGGAGGCATTACACTCCCTGACTTCAAACTATACTATAAGTCTACAGTAACCAAAACAACACAGTACTTGTACAAAAACAGACACATAGACCAATAGAACACAATAGAGATTCAGAAATAAGACTGCACATCTACAAACATTGAATCTTCAACAAATCTGACAAAGACAAACAATGGGGAAAGGATTCCCTATTTAATAAATGGTGCTGGGAAAACTGGCTAGCCATATACAGAAAATTGAAAATGGACCACTTCCTTACACTTTATATAAAAATTAACTCAAGATGGATTAAAGATTTAAATGTAAAGCCCCAAACTATAAAAATCCTAGAAAAAAATCTAGGCAATGCCATTTAGCACATAGGCACCGACGAAGACTTCATGATGAAAACGTCAAAAGCAATTGCAACAAAAGCAAAAATTGGCAAATGGGATCTAATTAAACTAAAGAGATTCTGCAAAAGAAGCTGTCATTAGAATGAACAGACAACCTACAGAATGGGAGAAAATTTTTGCAATCTATCTATCTGACAAAGGTAACTTAAACAAATTTACAAGAAAAAAACAAACAACCCTGTCTAAAAGTGGGCAAATGACATGAACAGACACTTCTCAAAAGAAGACATTTGTATGGCCAACAAACATAGGAAAAAAAGCTCAACATCACTAATTACTAGAGAAATGCAAATAAAAAATCACAATGAGATACCATTTCATGCTAGTCAGAATGGCAATTATTAAAAAGTTAAGAAACAACAGATGCTGGCAAGGCTGTGGAGAAATAGGAACGCTTTTATACTATTGGTGGGGATGTAAATTAGTTCAACCATTGTGGAAGACAGTGTGGCAAGTCCTCAAAGACCTAGAAGTGGAAATATCATTTGACCCAGCAATCTTATTACTGGGTATATATCCAAATGAATATAAATAATTCTATTATAAATATACATGCATGTGTATGTTCATTGCAGCACTATTCACAATAGCAAAGACATGGAATCAACCCAAATTCCCATCAATGATAGACTGGATAAGGAAAATACGGTACCTATATACCATGGAATACTATGCAGCCATAAAGGGAAGGAATTAGTGTTCTTTGGAGGGACATGGATGGAGCTGGAAGCCATTATCCTCAGCAAACTAACACAGGAACAGATAACGAAATATCCAATATTCTCACTTGTAAGTAAGAGCTAAACAATGAGAATACATGGACACAGAGAGGGGAACAACACACACTGGGGCCTGTCAGGGGACAGGGAGGAGGGAGAGCATCGGGATAAATAGCTAACGGATGTGGGGCTTAATACCTAGGTGATGGGTTGATAGGTGCAGCAAATCACCATGACACATGTTTACCTGTGTAACAAACCTACACGTCCTGCATATGTATCCTAGAACTTAAAATAAAATAAAATAAAATAAAATTAAAAGAAAAAATACAACATTTAGTGAAATATTAAAGAAAAATCAAAGAGGTACTGACTGATAGGCAGTTTAGGGGACTGAGACTGAGAAAAGAAGAGTATTGGTGTGACGCCATTGGACTCAAATTTCCCCAGCCCTTACATAGCTGAGATAGAGAGAAATGGCAGCCAAGGGGAATGTCCTTTGGCATTTGCTTAGCAAATTACTCAGTAGCCATAATGGGAATTCAACAGGGAGATCCTAGAGAGGGCATTTGATGAGGTGGGCATCTTGTTCTTGTAATTTACCTTAACTACACATAGTGTATCTTTTCAGATTCTGCCATATGCCAGTAACAAGAGTTATATACTTGTACTACTTTTGGGCTATTTTTTTGTTGAATGTGGACTTCAGCGTTTGGGCAGACCGTGGGCTCTGGAGTCAGGAAGACCTTGGTGTGAATCAGAGTTCTGCCTCTTCCTTGGTGACCCTGAGCAAGTTAATTTTCCTTGCTGACACACTGTTTCCTTATTTTGTAACGTAGGGATAGTTCATCGTGTATTTTAGTACTGCAATGAGTATTTAATTAAATAACTTTTGTGCCTGGTACATACTAAGGGCCCAATAAAGGCTAGTTATTGTGATTATTGTGAAAATAGGCTACCCTGGGGAGGTTCTTTTTTTTTTTTTCTGAAGACATTCCTTCTCCTTTTTGGCTATCTATGGCATAGTCAGTAGACAAGTGACCATGAGGATGGGTGAGAGGAATCTGGAGAGAAGATTCTCCACAAATAAGAGCACCAAATGTCTCCCTTGCCTGAGGCAGAGGTGGAGGTGAAGGCTTGGATCGTTTAATTCTCCAGCAGTTTGGATAAACAAGTTTCTACGCATGACCTAAGAAAACACTTTCTTCCTTTCCAACACCTTCCACAGGGCATCCTTGATCTCTTTGTTCCTCAAACTGTAAATGAGAGGGTTCAGCATGGGGATCACCAGTGAATAAAGCACAGACACCACCTTGTCCCTGCCTAGCGCGTAGCTGGAGCTGGGTCGCAAGTACATGAAAAGGGCTGTCCCAAACAGCAGAGTCACCACCATCAGATGCGAGGCACACGTGTTGCAGGCTTTCCATCGGCCCTCTGCTGAAGGGATCTTCAGGACAGCAGACACTATGTAACCATAGGAGATAAGGAGTTGGAGGAACGATGTTCCTCCCACAGTGACCACCACGAGGAAATTCACCACTTGACTGAGGAAGGTTTCAGAGCAAGACAGAGCCAGGACTGGTGGGAGGTCGCAGAAGTGGTTGATGATGTTGGGTCCGCAAAATTGAAGCCTAAATATGGAGATGGCCTGGATCAGGGAGCTCAGGAAGCCACCAACATATGCCCCAACCACCATGCGTGTACAGAGGCCCTGGGTCATGATAGTGGGGTAGAGAAGGGGGCTGGAGATGGCTGCATATCGGTCGTATGCCATAGCAGTCAGGAGGAGGCAATCAGACAGACCCATGCCGACAAAGAAAAAAAACTGAGCAGCACAGCCCACAAATGATATGGTCTTCTGCTCCCAGAAGAAGTCAGTGAGCATCTTGGGAGCCACAGCAGAAGAGTAGCAGATGTCAATGAAAGATAAGTTGCTTAGGAAGAAGTACATGGGTGTGTGCAGATGGGTGTCACCTCTGATCAGAAAAATGAGGGCCAGGTTCCAGGCCAGGGTCGTAAGATAGATGCCCAGGAAGGTCACAAAGAGGAGGGCCTGGAGTTCTGGATGGTCTGTGAATCCCAGGAGGATGAACATGGTCACTGATGAGCTGTTCCAGGCTTTGGTTATGGACATGCTTTCCGTGGACAACAAGGACAAGATGCAGACCTGGGATAGTAATGACAGTCCACATTACAGGTGGCATTAGCAAATAATTACAAAATGCATGACAGGTAGGGCAGAGGATTACAGGTTACAGCTTTATGCAAAGACTTTCTTTCTCTTTCTCGGTCTCAGTCTCAGTCTCAGTCTCTCTCTCTCTCAAAGAAGGCAATTGCAGTCATCATCTTAAATATTTAGGCAGTATAGTGTAGCTGATATGAGTTTAAACTTTGGATCCAAAATCCCTGGATCAACTCCTGCCTCCACCATTTTGGGTGAGATAGCTAACATCTCTGGCTTCAGTTTATTTATCCTTAAAACTGGATGATAGCAATTACTTCACAGATTTGTTTTAAGTGCCTGACACTTCACAAGTGACCAGTGAGTAATTATTAGGACAGTTCTGAGTGCCTCAGGTAAGTCAGGTCATGCCTTGGAATAACTATTCATCTACTTTACCTAAGTTTCAATATTAGGAAGGAAAGATCAATGGAACTAGGTTCAGCTATGTAGTTGTGAAATGATTAATCAGATAGAATGTTTTTAATGCAAAGGATTAGGCCACATGTATATAAAAACACTCCTAATCATCAAATATTGGGTCCAAATATACTAATGTAGGTTGAATTTCAAATTTATCTCAGTCTGAGCTTTCTATCATTTTATTTATTTATTTTTAAATTTTTATTTTTTTTGAGACGGAGTTTCACTCTTTTTGCCCAGGCTAGAGTGCAATGGCACGATCTCGGCTCACCACAACCTCCGCCTCCTGGGTTCAAGCGATTCTCCTGCTTCAGCTTCCTGAGTAGCTGGGATTACAGGCATCTGCCACCACACCCGGCTAATTTTGTGTTTTAAGTAGAGACGGGGTTTCTCCATGTTGGTCAGGCTGGTCTTGAACGACCTCAGGTGATCCGCCTGCTTCAGCCTCCCAAAGTGCTGGGATTACAGGCGTGAGCCACTGCGCCTGGCCTGAGTTGTTTAATTGTTGAGTGTGGGCTCTGGATCTAGACTGCCTGGATTTAATTCTCAGCTTCACCTAGTAGATGTGCGATGTTGACCAGGTCACTTGAACTCTCTCTGTCTCTCTGTAAAATTAGAGATAATAATAGTATTTACTTTGTTATAGGATCTGTCTAATTATCTATCTATGTATCTATCTATCTGTCTATCTATCTATCTATCTATCTATCATCTATCATCATCTATCTATCTATATCATCATCTATCATCTATCTATTATCTATCTATCTATCTATCATCTATCTATCTATCTATCTATCTATCATCTACCTACCTATCTGTCTGTCTATCATCTACCGTCATCATCATGTATCATCTAATCTTCTTAGAACACACCTGGCCCATAGTAACTGTTCTCTAAGTATTTGTTGTTGTTGCTGTTGTTATTTTAAATCTAAGTTACAAATTATCTGAATTTTCCTCAATCAAATTATTTGAATTTTCAGTGCATGAAGCATCTTTCAAGATCAGGGACTTGATTTTATTAAATCCACACCAGTAAGGACTCCCATCGCCCCCTCACACATCCACACTGAGTCTCAATGCAGATAAATTAAATGAGAACTGCAGTCTTCAGGTCTCTGAAACTGGGTCCCTAATCCTACAGAAAGTACCAGGAAAAACGTGGTCAGAAGGCCATGTGGCTCATGGTGAATGACCCTTAAAGGTTTGGAATATATCTTGATCCTTCTTCAGTTCTTAACCCAAATAATTTGGAAATCAATGAAATTATTTTAACTGGCTTTTAAATTAAAGAACTGTGAGAGGGTGTTGACGCGATGTGATTTCTGCCCAGTGCTCTGAATGTCAAAGTGAAGAAATTCAATGAAGCGCGGGTAAACGGCGGGAGTAACTATGACTCTCTTAAGGCAGCCAAATGCCTCGTCATCTAATTAGTGATGCGCATGAATGGATGAACGAGATTCCCACTGTCCCTACCTACTATCCAGCGAAACCACAGCCAAGGGAACGGGCTTGGCGGAATCAGCGGGGAAAGAAGACCCTGTTGAGCTTGACTCTAGTCTGGCACGGTGAAGAGACATGAGAGGTGCAGAATAAGTGGGAGGCCCCCGGCGCCCCCCCGTCCCCGCGAGGGGGTGGGGTGGGGTCCGCCGGCCTTGCACTTAAACTCCCACACAATAATAATGGGAGATTTTAACACCCCACTGTCAGCATTAGACAGATCAACGAGACAGAGAGTTAACAAGGATACCCAGGAATTGAACTCAGCTCTACATAAAGTGGACGTAATAGACATCTACAGAACTCTCCACCCCAAGTCAACAGAATATACATTTTTTCCAGCACCACACCACACCTATTCCAAAATTGACCACATAGTTGGAAGTAAAGCTCT
>NW_026652280.1:78118296-78118775 GCF_009828535.3 Hylobates moloch | reverse complement strand
TTAATAAATGGTGCTGGGAAAACTGGCTAGCCATATGTAGAAAGCTGCAACTGGATCCCTTCCTTACACCTTATACAAAAATTAATTCAAGATGGATTAAAGACTTATATGTTAGACCTAAAACCATTAAAATCCTACAAGAAAACCTAGGCAATACCATTCAGGACATAGGCGTGGGCAAGGACTTCATGTCTAAAACACCAAAAGCAATGGCAACAAAAGCCAAAATAGACAAATGGGATCTCATTAAACTAAAGAGCTTCTGCACAGCAAAAGAAACTATCATCAGAATGAACAGGCAACCTACAGAATGGGAGAAAATTTTTGCAACCTACTCATCTGACAAAGGGCTAATATCCAGAATCTACAATGAACTCAAACAAATTTACAAGAAAAAAACAAACAACCCCATCAAAAAGTGGGCTTCTGCAGTCTTCACGTAGTTCTCGAAACTTGGCTTTCAGCTCCATCAGCTCCTT
>NW_026652280.1:77972214-78118251 GCF_009828535.3 Hylobates moloch | reverse complement strand
CTATTCACAATAGCAAAGACTTGGAACCAACCCAAATGTCCAACAACGATAGACTGGATTAAGAAAATGTGGCACATATACACCATGGAATACTATGCAGCCATAAAAAATGATGAGTTCGTGTCCTTTGTAGGGACATGGATGAAACTGGAAAACATCATTCTCAGTAAACTATCGCAAGGACAAAAAACCAAACACCGCATGTTCTCACTCATAGGTGGGAATTGAACAATGAGAACTCATGGACGCAGGAAGGGGAACATCACACTCCGGGGACTGTTGTGGGGTGGGGGGAGGGGGGAGGGACAGCATTAGGAGATACACCTAATGCTAAATGACGAGTTAATGGGTGCAGGAAATCAACATGGCACATGGATACATATGTAACAAACCTGCACATTGTGCACATGTACCCTAAAACCCTAAAGTATAAAACAAAAAAAAAAGAACTGTGAGATATTTTGATTAATATGATCAATATACAAATGTGAACTATTGAAACCAAAAATCATGTTCCTGATTAATGAAAAAAAGGAAAAAACATTATCATCTATCTCCTGAAATAATAACTGTTAATATTTTGGTGTATACTTTTTATGTACAAGTATATGTTTATGTGCATAGGTGTTTGTATGATAGTACACAAACCTTTGTAACTTGTGTATATTATAGAACTCATTGCAAGTCAATAACTTCACAATTTGGGAAGTAATACTGTATTTGTGCCAAATTTTTCTGCTCAATTTAGGAGAGCCACTTTATTTTGACATCATCAATTTTCACAAATCAATCCACATCTACTCATTGCCAGTTAAGGTCTCATTGACCTTCTTAATGTTTTTCCCCGGAACTTGCACAGACAGATGGCCTTGAAATTGGGGCCCATTTTCTCCCCTCTCAATAGTTCCTTCTACATATTTTTCAGTGCTAAACTCCTCAAATTTGGATAATGGGAGAATGTGAAGCTCCTTTTAGCTATCACCATGCTGTCATTTGTGCAGAGTTTTAGATATTCATCACATTAGTCACAATATTGTTGGTATGACTTTGAGCTTCATCCTATATTCTAAGGTTTTGCTCCTGTTTGTGAAAGGTTTGTGAACTTTCTAGAGTCAAAAGAGGATTATTTATCCTTTGAGGAAATAAAAGAGGAACGTGAAACAAACTTTGGCATAATCGAGAGCAGATGTAGAGCCACATGGAGAAATTGGTAGCTAAAACAAAAAGAGCTCTGCGGGAGCCCTCACATATTCCGTAGAGATGCAGCCATTTGGCAAGGTAGAAACCTGAAGTCTGTGTTATGATTCAGGGTTGTTTGGGGGCACCCATTCAGGTTAGAAGAAAGGGGAGTGGGAGAAGGTAGTGGTTTGATCCTGGGTAGGCTTCAGAAAAAGGCTGGTTCTAATTCTGACTCTGCCACTTGCCAGCTGTGGGATGTTGGGCAACTCATTTAGCCTTCCTGAGTTTCAATTTCCTCATTTGTAAAATGGGAATAACAGTGACTACTGCCCAGGTGTGGTGACTTATGCCCATAATCCTAGCACTTTGGGAAGCAGAGGTGGGAGGATTGCTTGAGGCCAGGAGCTCGAGACCAGCCTGAGAAATATTGTGAGAACTCATCTCTACAAATAAAAATAAATATGAAAAAATTAGTCGGGCATGGTGGGATACACCTGTGGTCCCAGCTATCAAGAGGCTGAGGTGGGAGGATTGCTTGAGCCCACGAGGTTGAGGCTGCAGTTAGCTGTGATCATGCCACTGCACTCCAGCCTAGGTGACAAAGGGAGACCTTGTCTCAAAACAACAACAGAACAAACAGTAACTACTTAACAGAGCTTGAAAATTGCTTAAGATAATGTATAAAGGGCTCATGATGGGTCTTGAGATAGAATGTTTGCTTAATAAACTGGGACTGTGATTGTTATCAGCAGCAACTATTCCTTAAAGTATTATTGATAGAACTGACCATTAATTTTGGAGCACATCCTCCTTATGTAATATGTTGAAGTATGCTTATGTTAGAGAAATAAGAAGTTCACTAATGGACCATGCAGGTTTGTAAGAAGTGTTTATGAGTGAGGTTGAAGAACTTAATGATTGGAGGTCTGATGGGTTAATTGAAAGTCTGTTTTGAATGTTGTCATCAGGAGGGAGAAATTTTGTATTTAAGGATGAGATTTCCCAGCCCCAGAAACAGAAAGTGGAGCTGGACAAATTGAAACAAAAGGAAAAGCATATGTAGAGTTTTATTCCCACATATGGATGCCCTGGAGCTTATTTTAGAACATTAGAGAGAAGTTATCTTAAGGGTTGTATAGAGTGTTTTATGGCATGGAACCCTGCTCACGAAGAGGTGCTTCTTCCCTTGAGAGGGAAAGGAGGTTTTATTCACTCTCGCAGCAAACTTGGGGAGCCTGGACTCCCTACAATTCTATGATACAGGTATAATCAACAACAGGTCTATTTTACAGAGCTGAAGAGGAAGAGTCTGAGATGCTCAGTGACCTCATTATACTCATAGATGCAGTTCCAGCATCTGCGTGAACTACACTATCCTTGACGGACACGGGAAGATAATAATACAGTAAAACCAAGCACCTAGCACAGTACTTTGCACATAGAAGATACTGGGTAATTGATGGGGACTTTTAGAGTTGATTTATGACTCTGTTCATTTTCCATCAAATATATCTGGAAGAAGTGTCAAACTTTATAACCAAATTTGCCTCATTTGAGCTTCACAGACACAGTTGGTGATGGAGGAAAAAATGGAATGATGAGAAGGACCTCAGCCAAATTGTGGAGCTGGAGGTGTTCTGTGATTTCCCCATCAATCCTGATCTGGTGTCCTTCACTTCATGATGCCATTTCCTCTCACCCCTGTCAGTGCCTGGTGCCCTCAAGATGCTGCTCTTCCAGGTCTTTCTTTTATCTGAATGTACAAATGATTGATGAAATGAGGAGTTCCTCTCAGTGTAAGGTGACAATGCTAAAGGGGTCAAGACTTTAATTCAAGAATTAAGATTCAGATGGTATCATTCATAGCATTAGTGAGAAAAGAGAAGGAGAGTTTTGGAGTTTAGAGGCCTCTGCAGTGTTTGGAAAATCTGCTATGTAAAGTGTATCTGGATTACAGGTCTTCTAAATTACTTTTTGGATTACTTACTAATAATTGAGGCTATGTTTAAGGGCATAGAGTTTCCTTCAGAAATGTCATTCCCTTTTAATCATTTTGGTAGTTGCAAGGGCTCAAATGTAATTCAGGAAGCTCATCACTGGAGCAGTAGAGAAGAACCAAGTTTGGGCTGTGATTTCAGAATCAGGCTCTTAAATGCCTCACTCAGATTACCACGGTGAGCAAACTTCCCTCCTTAGAGTAACCTTGGTTTTTGAAAAGACTGGTTTCATATTTGTTTTACCTTAGCATCTAGTAGTATGCTGGGTTTACTGTTCACAAAATTTGTAATGAACAATTAATGCATTTATAAAGCTAATAATTCATCATGATTTTCTGAAGACTTAAAAAAATGCTACTGAATATTTAATAGTCAACTGATTACCAGTTGAAGAGACCATGTGTTTCTTTTAGCTCTCTTTTAGTAATATGTCCCATTTAAGACAATATAGAATAGTGTATTAGGCCATTTTTCAGGACTACCTGAGGCTGTATAATTTATAAAGAAAAGAGGTTTAATTGGCTCACAGTTCGGCAGACAGTACAAGAAGTGTGATGCTGGCATCTGCTTCGGGTGAGGGCTGCAGGATGCTTATAATCATGGCGGAAGATGAAGGGGGAGTAGGCATCTCATATGGTGAGAGCAGAAGCAAGAGAGAGAGAGCAACAGAAAGGGGCCAGGCTCTTTTAAATAACCAGCTGTTGCCTGAATTCACTCATCACCAAGGGGATAGCACTACCCCATCCATGAAGGATCCGCCCCGTGGGCCAATCACCTCCTACCAGGCCCCACCTCCAACAATGAGGATTACATTTCAACATGAGATTTGGAGGGAAAAAACATTCAAACTATATCAAACAGGGTCCAGCTTATCGTATACAACAATTAATAAAACACTGCACTGGGAAAACTATTCAACTGATAAATCAAGAGCATAGAATTATCTGAGACAGATAACAAGATTGAATGTAAATCCTAAATTTCTGCATATTATCTGGAATTTCAATTTTGAATTGGAGAAAGCTCAAATATGAAAAGAAGAATGTATATTTAGAAAGCTTTGGCAAAAAAATCTGTAAATTCAAAGTTTCCATATTCTACTTAAGTACTTAAATGACGGCAGAGAATGCTTGAAAACAAAAAAGTATACAGCAGACATCTTGAAAAGTATAGTACCGAAAAGAAATGAGCTATCAAGCCATGAAAAGACATGGAGGAACCTTACGTGCATATTACTAAGTGAAAGAAATCAACCTGAAAAGGCTACATAGTGTATGATTCCACCCATAAGACATTTTGGAAAAAGCAAAACAAGGAGACAGTAAAAAGATCAGTAGTTGCTAGGGGTCAGGGAGAGGGAAGGGTGAACAGGAAGATCACAGAGGGTTTTTAGGACAGTGAAGCTACTATGGATGATCCTATAATGGTGGATACATGTCATTATACATTTGTCCAAACCCACGGAATGCACAACATCAAGAATGAACCCAAATGTCAACTATGGATTTTGGGTGATAATAATGTGCCAATGTAGGTTCATTGATTGTAACAATGTACCACTGTGGTGGGGGAGGTTGATCATGGAGAAGGCTATGCATGCGTAGGAGAAAAAGGATAAATAGGAAATCTCTGGTCAATATTGCCGTGACTCTACAATTGCTCTAAAAAATAAGGTCTATTTTTTAAAAAGTACAAAAAAAGATTTGGCTGAATTTGAGGAAGACAAATAGCATTGAGAGGTGCAGGGAGAAAAACTAAAAGCCAAAGAACTTATTGGTTACCTATATGGGCTGGTGGATATAGGAAATTCTATCATGTGAGATTAATATGGGCATGAAGACAAGGAGTAAACTGCACTTACCCTGTTGCTCCTGCTCTGTCTGCCCTTTAGCTGATACCTGTCTTGAATTGTTCTGCTTTGGAAGGAGTTTAATCGGGTTTCAGTGGCTGCTTCCAGTTCCCAAAGTGCTAATGAGTTTGGAGAGAGCTTGAGGCTGGGTTATTTTTTTTATCAAGGATCAAACTATCCTCCTGGTGCATAGAAGGTGTGTTTTGGGGCAGAGTAAAGGAGGAAAAAGATATATAAAGAAAGGATGGAGGTTGTAATCTTTAAGAAGCTCTTCTGGTATCAGCTAATATCTGCATTTAGGGTCATTTTGGGAAAATGTTCAAAGCTGGGGTTGGGGGTAAATTGGGGAGAGATTTTTTTTCTTCTCTCCTTGGAGATGTTTCATTATATTTGCCCCTGAGGGTCTTTTTGAAAGGGAGGAATGTATCACCTGAACTTCACATCTTTATGGTTAATTGCTCTCTGGGGTTGTCTAGAACGCAAACTCGAAAAGCTCCGAAACTGATGCTTATTAAACTCCATCCCAGTGGCTAGGGCCTCCAATCCCCCAAGGCCAATCAAGATATTTTCTGGTAGTACATGACGAAAAAAACTCAGAATAGCAGTGAAACATAAGGATAGGTTAAGCACCACTCCACAAAATAAAGCAACATTGCCTATCTGTAAATACATATTTATTGACTCTTCTCCATTACTTAGTAGAAACTATTTGGCCAGAAGTATGTTAAAAGGATGAGACCTTAACCTTCCTGAGCTCCTACTATGTGCTAAGCACTATACTATGTGCCTTATGTGTGTTAACTTACTAAGTTCTCCCAAATTCCCCGTGCAGAGGAGGAAACTGAAATTCAGAGAAGCTAAATAAATTAATCAAAAATTTACGCTAGTAAAGGGATTGATCTGATATTTGAACCCTGTGTAATACAAAATACTGCATATAAATGTATGACACATGCATTTATTTTGAAACTCACATAAATGTGTTGATATGGTCAATCATACCCCTCAATTCATAAATCCATTTTCTTTCCACAGAAACCTACTATCTTCCTCCAGGAAAGAGACATTAGAAATAGGGCATTTTTTTCTTAAAACGTTTTAAAAATCTTATTCTGCTATGGAATATAAAGGTGTAATATAAAGATGTAGAACTTTTATTCTATGGAGAGCTACATACAAATAAAAAGTAATATTGGGCCACACATTTAACAAAAAGCAAGCCATTAGTACATGTGCTTTCAGGTGGAGGGGAAAAAGTAAAATATTTGATTCTCTTGTTTCTTAAGCTGAGAACATGGAACTTCAGTCTTTTCAAAGTAGCTACAATAAACAGTGGATGACTGATCTCAATTCCATGGCTAATTAAAGGAGAGAAAGCTATCCAACCAGGCAGAGAAAAAAATGGTTGGGGAGTAGAATTCAAAGGAAAAACATGGATAAGGGAGAAATTATTCATTCGTGCATTCCTTAAGTATGTATGTGTTTATTTATTGAGAGTTAGGTCTCTTCATTTATTTATTTATTTAAATTGACAAATGCCAAATTGTATATATTTATGTTATATAACATAATGTTTTGATATATGTATACATAGAAGAATTATTGAATCAAGCAAATTAACATATCCATCAGCTCACCTACTTATGATTTTTCTGATAAGAACATTTTAAAATCTACTTTTTCAGTGATTTTCAAGTATACTACACACATTATCATTGATTATAGTCACCATGCTGTACAACAAATCTCCAAAATTTATTTCTCCTGTCTAACTGAAACTTTGTACCTTTTAAGTGACATCTCCCTGCTCCCCCCACCCCTGCCCCGACAGCCACCATTCTACTCTCTGCTTCTATGAGTTCAATTTTTTTAGATTTCACGTAATTGAGGGCATACAGTATTTGTCTTTCTGTGCCAGGTTTATTTCACTTACCGTAATGCCTTCCAGGTTTATTCATGTTGTTGCAAATGACAAGATTTTCTTCTCTTTGAAGGCAGAATAGTGTATGTATACTATATTTTCTTTACCCATTCATCCATTGATGGACACTTAGCTTGATTGCATATCATGGCTGTGGTGAATAGCGCTGCAATAAACATGACAGTGCAGTTTATTATTTATCTCTTTGACATATTGATTTCATTATCTTTAGATATATACCCAGTAGTGGGATTGCTGGGTCATATAGCAGTTCTAAGTTTAGTTTTTTGTGGAATATCTATACTGTTTTCTAGAATGGCCACACTTACTATATGCTACTTGTTTTTTATTTTTATTTTTGCCATTCTAATAGATACAATTGGGGTTTAGTTTTGATTTTAATTTCTATTTTGTTAATGAATAGTGGTGTTGAGTATCATATGTCCATCCATATATCTATTTTGCTGAATTATATGTTCACATATATTTTGCCCATTTAAAAAATTTCTAAATGTAATACTTAGTTTTGAAAGTTCTTTATATATGCTACATACAATTCCTTTATCAAATATATAACTTGAAAAATTTTTTTCCAATCTGTAACTTGTCTTTTCATTCCATTAATAATATTTTTTTGAAAGCAGAATCCTCAATTTTTGCAATGTCTGATTTATCATTTTTCCTTTTATTAGTTGTGCTTTTGGTGTAACACCTAGGAAATCTTTGCATAATGCAGTCATAATGATTTTTTTCTATGTTTTCCTCTAGAAATTTTATAATTTATATTTTACATTTAGTTGTATGATTTAATTACTTGTGTATGGTGTGAAGTAAGAACTGTTTCGTATTTTGGCACAATGGTATCCAATTGTCCTAGCACTATTTGTGGAAAAGTATGTTGTTTCTCATTTGAGCTGTTTTTTGCATATTAATGAAAGTCATTTGATTGTAAGTATGTGGGTCTATTTCTGTTCTTCAGAACAGAACTGTCTATTCTGTTTCATTGATTTATGTATTCTTTTCTTTCTCCAATATCATACTTTCTTGATTATTGTAGCTGTATGCGTATCTTTTCAAAGCAAGTAATGTGTGTCCCTCAACTTTGTTCTTCTATTTCAAAATTATTTTGGCTCTTCTAATTCCTTTATCTTTCCATAAATATTTTATTTTATTATTTTTATTTTTTCAAAATGATCAGCATCAACAAAAAAATTTTTAGAATCAATTTGAAAATATCTACAGAAAATCCTGTTGATATTTGATTTAAAATGTATTGAATATAGAGATCTATTTGGGGGAATTGATATTTATTATGGCACTACACTGAGTCTTCTAATCCATACACATGGTATATATCACCATATATTTAGATATTTGATTTCTTTCATCAGTGTTTTATAGTTTGCTGCACACAGATCTTGTATTTATTTCATTAGGTTTATACCTAAGTATTTCATGTTTTAAAAAATGCTATTGTATTGTAAATGATACATTTGAAAATTTCAATTACCAATTATTTACTAATAGTGTTCAATTACTAATTGTTAATTACTAGCTCAATTACCAATTGTTCACTACAGTTAATTTTTATAATTTGACTCTTTAGTGGGGCACTGCTTAACTTACTTATTAGTTCTTGAACCTATGTTATAGATTCTTTGGGATTTTCTACAATCATATTATTTGTGGATGATATGGTTGGGCTTTGTGTCCCCACCCAAATCTCATCTTGAATTGTAATCCCCAAGTGTTGAGGGAAAGACCTGATGGGAGGTAACTGAATCATTGCAGTAGTTTCCCCCATTCTGTTCTCATGATAGCGAGTGAGCTCTCATGAGATCTGATGGTTTTATAAGGGGCTCTTCCCACTTCGCTGTCTCACTCTCTCTCTCCTGCTGCCATATGAAGGAGGTCCTTGCTTCCCCTTCAGCTTCCACCATGATTGTAAGTTTCCTGAGGCCTTGCCAGCCATGTGGAACTGAGTCAATTAACCTTTTTCCTTTATAAATTACCCAGTCTCGGGAAGTTCTTTACAGCTATGTGAAAACAGACTAATACAGTGTATAAAGGAAGTTTTATATTTTTCTTTGCAATCTATGTAACTTTTACTTATTTTTCCTGCTTTATTGATAAGAACTCCAGTACAATGTATAAAATGAATGGTGAGAGCAGACATCATTGCCTTTTTCCTGATCTTAGGAGAAAAACATTTAGTCTTTTACTACTAAGTGTCATAATAGCTGTAGAGTATTTTTGTTGTTGACCTATGAACTATATCAGGTTGCAGATGTTCTTTCTAGTCCTAGTTTGCCAAGAGTCTTTATCATAAATGAATGTTGGATTTTGTAAAAGACATATATTGAATTGATTGATTTTATACATTTTCTTCTTGATTTTCACTTTATTGATAAAGAGAGATTCATTGACTGATCTTAAAATGTCGAACCAGACTTACATATTTTTGGGGATAAATCCAACTTGGAAATATATATATAATATCTATCCCTAACAAGGTAGCTGGATTTGAGAGAAGGTAATTCCAAAAGAACCTAATTCTAAGAGAGATAACAGAACAAGAGCCATGCAGTTGACCTTCAGGAGTGGAATCCTAAAGCAGAAGCAGATGCAATTTTCAGTTCTAAAAGCCAAGGTAGCCATGGGAGGCATTTCAATAAAGACATAGCCAGGAGTTACTCTGGTACCAAGAAGGAGTCACCAGCTGCATTTGTTTATAGTTTTCTTGCCTTCAGCCCTCACAATTGTAGGTGAAAATGTGGTGTGTGTGTGTGTGTGTGTTGGGGTAACAGAATGGACATGAGAGATGGTAGGCTCATTGTGGTCTTCAAAGATTCTCTCTCTCTATATACACTTACATGCGGGAATAATCCTCAAAGTCTTGTCTGTGGTCTGTTTTTCATCTTCTACACATTTTACCTAGGCTATTTCCTCTTATCTCAGAGTTTAAATTAATAATGCTACGTATAACCACTGTTCTTGCCCACATCAGCTGGAAGACTGAAACATGATCACAACAATAGTTATCAAAACAGAGTTTCCAGGGTGTCTTAGTACCCCAGATTCCTTTGAATTCCTTCTACACCCATATAGTCCTCAAAATTCCTCCTAGTTCTGGAAGCCATCAGGGAGTGGCTCACATACTCTTTGTATAATAATCTACTATTGTGTTATCTATTGTTTTCCTTCTTTCCTGTTATGGATCAGGATGGTATTTCCTGCAGATAGTCACCATGTCACTAGCTCTGACGCACAACAGTGTCTCATGGCTGAGATGCTGGCATTGAAGACAGAGGTATCTGCATTGAGAGCATCATACCCTGATGCTACCCAAACTGCTGGCATTAGTACTACTTGCACGTCAATACTCTTTTCAGTTTCTTTTTTCCAGCATTCTTTTCCCAGTCCCTTTGGGCCAGGACTCAGGAATGTGTCTTTGGGCTGGGCTGAAGGATAATTCAAGTGATAGAAAACTGTTTCTTTCCAGAACCTCCTTTCTCTTCTGAGCTCAGGTCATTGTCCTGAAACTAGATGAGTACCTTGTGATTCTTTTCTTTTGAGATGCTCCCTTTAAGAGTTCCTGAGGGAAATTCGTGTCAAGTTTAGTCATGACATGAGTCAAGTTTAGTCAGAGCAATGTTCAAAGCCTTCTTGGAAAATTTATACTCATGATGTTGTCAATTCATACAAGTCTTCAAATATCCTGATAAGTAGAGAAAATTGTGCTTTATTTTTTGCATTAACATTATTTAAAATCTTCACTGCAACTTTCACTATATCAATGATTAAGCATATTTTCATTTGATTTGGAACTAACACTTAAAATTTCCTAATGATTCATTTTTTAGTTTAAGTTTTACCTGGCAATTTCATGAGAGTTCAATATTTTCAAGTGTTTTTCAGGAGTATAAAATTTACATTATTTACAAATAATCAGGGCTATGATGATACTAAGTACATGAATAATAAAAATGACACTGATAGCTAAGGTAATTGTTTATTAAAAAATACTGTGCCAAGATTGGCTAAAAATGAGTTTTTAAAAGTCATATCCAAATTAGATGACATTTTAATGAAAACATATAGCTAACTGGTATTTAATAAAAACATATAGTTAGCCAGGGACGACAATAATATAGATTATCATGCTATTTCTAATAAACTAAATATCAGAATATTACAGCTGGAGATGTTTCTTCTGAGACAAATGGGCAATTTAAAAATCAAAATGATAACCCCTCATGTTTGAATAGATTATATAATCGTTTTCATATAGATTGTATATTGTATGCTCTTCACACAAACATACAATGTTGATATATTTGGTGCACTTTCAGAGATAAAGGAAAAGCTTATGTAAGATCAACTGAGGCATCCAAGACCACACACTGGCAATTGGATGGATTTCAGCCCATGACGTGTGGTCCCACTACCAATTATTTTTACTTCCGATGCCTACTCTTCTCATTTGCTCTCTTGTTATGTCATTGTATCTCTTTTTAAATATTTAAAAATCTGATTAAAAAAATTATACCATGAATGTAAACTAATGACTTACCTGTTTTCAGTTACATCACCCTTATCTAAATATATTTGCTTATTATTGTTATTTACCATTTACATTACGCTCAGTATGTTGCCCCTCTCCCTGATCTAGTTTATTTCTCAGAATTGAACTTCATGATAATATTGAGTTCAGGTGCTTGAGAAGCACACGGTGCAGTGCTTGGATCACAGTGAGGATGTAGTGTGTTTGAGGATGATCAATCACTATTGCAACTGACCCTACAATTTAGGCATATTTCCACTAGGTGGCAGCAACATTCCATAGGGATAAAAACCAATAGGTGCTTGGTTTTGACAGACAATGGTTTAGTAATAAAGTTATCTTAGCTGTAATCGCGCTGTTTGAGTTTTTAGAGGTTTTCTATTTTAGCTCTTTGGTTTCAGAATAAAAAAAATTGAGGTCCTGAGAGGGGTCAAGAGAGATCAACAGCCCAATCTGCCATAGTAGAATGGCAATTATAATTCAGATCCTATGATGCCTTTGCGCTTTCCCTCTTGTATAAATTGTTAAAGACCTCTAAAACTTTTCAATATACCTTCACTTTGGGTTTCTTAGGGATGTCTTGTGAAAACACTTTGAATCCATATCAGGTTGAAATTTTTACTAGTCGCTAGTGGAAGAAATGCACCCCGAGATAACTTTTCAAATTCCAATTTGAGAGTTAAGATGTTTTACTACTAAGCATATTTGGATTTTTCTCTGGGTTTTCTTTGAAACGATTCAAGTAAACTCATTAAAATAGCTATGCTAAAATGTTAAGCTAAAATGAAAGTAAATCATATTTCAGGAGATGCTGTCAGAGAACAAACTCTAAGATGCATAGAATCCTAGGGAGGTAAATTTTGAGTTGAACCTCAAAGCACTTCCAATTCTAAACATTTATAATTCGATGTGGAGTTTATTTGCCTTTATGTGCTATTTGCTTTCATACTTTTTTATTGTGGTAAAAAGCATATGACATTAAATTTACCATCTTTATTAGCTGGGGTTCTCTAGAGAGACAGAACCAGGAGGATGTATGAATAGATAGACAGATAGATGAATAGATAGACAGATATTAACAGATGGATAGGTGAGAGTGGGTTTATCAGGAGAACTGGCTCATGAGATTACGGAGGCTGAGAAGTCCCATAACATAACATCTGCTAGCTGAAGAATCACAGAATCCTGACTTCCTGAGCATGGTTCAGTCTAAGTCCAAAGGCCCCCAAACCAAGAAAGCCAACGGTGTAACTCTCAACGTGAGGCCAAATGCCTGATAACCTAAGGGGCTACTAATGCAAATCACAGATTCCAAAGGAGATCTTGGAGATACGATGTCAAAGGACGAGAGAAAGGTATCTCAACTTCAGAGGAGAAAGGGGGAATTTACTTTTCCACTGCTTTTTTGTTCTTTCCAGGCCCTCAACTGATTGGAGGGTGCCCATCAACACTGAGTGAGGGCGGATCTTCCTTACTCAGTCCACTGGTTCAAAACATCCTCTGTCTTACAGACATACCCAGAAATAGTGCTTTACCAGCTATCTGGATATCTCTTAATCCAGTCCGGTTGACACCTAAAATTAATCATCACATCATCTTAATTTTTTTTTTTTTTGAGACAGAGTCTCGCTCTGTCGCCCAGGCTGGAGTGCAGTGGCGCGATCTTGGCTCACTGCAAGCTCCACCTCCCGGGTTTACGCCATTCTCCTGCCTCAGCCTCCCGAGTAGCAGGGACTACATGCACCTGCCACCATGCCCAGCTTATTTTTTGTATTTTTTTTAGTAGAGACGGGGTTTCACCGTGTTAGCCAGGAGGGCCTCAATCTCCTGACCTCTTGATCTGCCCGCCTCAGCCTCCCAAAGTGCTGGGATTACAGGCGTGAGCCACCGCAACCGGCATCTTAATTATTTTTTAAGTGTACACTTGAGTAATATTAAATATATTCATATTGCTCTGTAACATATTTCTTTTGATACTTTCTGATGTTCACTGAAACTTCTGCTATTTTGATCAAATTTGATTTTTTAAAGTAAGGGCATGAAGAGTTTATGGTTTTATCCAGATGGATTTAATAGGATGACTTTCTTCCTAATTCTCAGATTTTTTAGAGACTAGGTTAATAAATACATTCTGAGTCCTCATTCTGCATTTTTCTGTCCAATACAGACATTGTTAATTTATAATTTGTTCTTTTTTTATTTCAATAGCTTTTGGGGTACAAGTGGTTTTTGATTGCATGGATGAATTCTATTAGTGGTGAATTCTGAGATTTTAGCATACCTGTCACTCAAACATTGCACACTATACCCAATATGTAGTCTTTTATTCCTTGTCCCACTTCCACCCTTCCCCCTGAGGCCCCAAAGTCCATATCACTCTGTTTGTCTCTGTGTTCTCATAGTTTTGCTCCTACTTATAAGTGAGAACATACAGTATTTGGTTTTCCATTCCTGAATTACTTCATGTAGAATAATGGCCTCTAGCTCCATCCAAATTGGTGCAAAAGACATTATTGCTCTTTATTCTTAAGATTCTCAATCTTACTTTGTAGATAGTCATTATCACTATAATCAGAGTTGCCATGACAGATGAAATCTATCACTACCCTATCTTAGCCTTTTCTAATCCTAGAAAAATGTATCCATCATAACTGTGGGATTTACCTTTTAAATTCCCCAGATCTTAACTCAGTATCAAAACTCTTTCATAGTTAGTTGGGGTTTACACTTTCAGCATCAGAATTTCCTAGGACAGTTTATCTTCAACCTTAGATAAGAATGTTTCTTTTGACGAAGAACTTCCTTGCCTTTTCATGTTCACAGTTGATTCTTGAAGCCATTTACCTCCTTTCCTTTCAACAATCTTAGTTGCTAAATTTCTTCCCTAAATTAAGCCTATTACCTTGTAAGTCAAGAGTCTCAGTAATTATATCCCTTTATATAGAAGACATTTCTCTCATTTAATTTTTTTTCTTTTGAGACTGAGGATTGCTGACTTAGTCTCCATGAAATAGATTAATTCATTTTTTATAAACTTTATTCCTGAAGAAAACATTAAAAAAAGGAAACCAATTTTTTTTTAATTTTTGCTTTATTTTATTTTATTATTATTATACTTTAAGTTTTAGGGTACACATGCACAACGTGCAGGTTTGTTACATATGTATCCATGTGCCATGTTGGTGTGCTGCACCCATTAACTCATCATTTAGCATTAGGTATATCTCCTAATGCTATCCCTCCCCCTTCCCCCCACCCCACAACAGGCCCTGGTGTGTGATGTTCCCCTTCCTGTGTCCATGTGTTCTCATTGTTCAGTTCCCACCTATGAGTGAGAACATGCGGTGTTTGGTTTTTTGTCCTTGCTATAGTTTGCTGAGAATGATGGTGAAACCAATGTTTTAAAATATCAGACTTTCAGGGCTGGATAAATTCTTGGTGAGTGAGCCCAATTCACTCAGACCGGAGGGGTTAATTTACTTGCCCACAGTGGCACATCCAGGTAGTGGCATTGCTGGTAGTAGCACCCAACATATTAAAAAGAGAAAAGAAGAGCCCCATGAAGCCCTTCATCCCATCCAGCCTCATTAAAAAAAATAAAGAGAAAAGAAATCTTTTCATCGTGATGCAAATAAGTCACAAGAAAAAGATAGAAAGGAAAGACACATTTTTGGCCATGACCCAAGAAACAGAGTTAATGACATCATTAGTTTACATTCATTGAGTGATTTCTGTTTGTTAGGCACTGTGCTAAGCCTTTCTTATTCACAGCTTATTTAATTATCACAACTCTGTTGAGGTAGGTATTCTTGTTACACCAGTTTTACAAATGAGGGAGTTGATAAGTTTAAGACATTAAACAACATTGAACATGTTTATATTGATAAAAGGGCATAGCCAGAATTTAAACCCAATTCTCACAGTTGGAAACATGTGTTTCTAACCAGTATATTTCAGCACAAGGCTTGGTGTGTTTATGTGTGGTTTACTTCTGATGAAATTTCTTTTAAGCAAAAGGCGTTTAGTAACCAGCAGGGAGTCTTCCTGGACTCAAATCAGGGAAAGCTCAGAGAAGAATAGGTAGGAGGATGGAAAGAGGCTCCCGTGATGAGTGGTTGGCTCTTTTCGCCACCACTCCAGGGAACAATTAGTGCTCAGAAATGTTTAGCTCTAATGATTGCTAGGCTTTTTATGTTGGACCCTGGAGTGAGTGGCAGAGGGCAGCCTCTTGGAGAAAGAATGTGGCTACCTCTGCCCATTAAAATAATGAACTCCCAAAGCCCATTTATTTGGAAGACTTGTTAACAAAGGAGCGGACATTCCAGAAGCATGGTTTACTATTTACATGAGGCCAAAGCATAAGAAACTGATGGAACCAGAAACCAGCCATGGAGCAGTGGGAAATGCAGATGACCTGGTTTGCAAAAGATGTTATGGCAACAAAGCAATCAATATTTCTTCTCTTGTAGCACAAGATTGCAGGACCCTTCTGCCCAATGCAATCCAGTAAGTCCAGCTCATTCCCTCCTACCTCATCCATCCAGCAGCAAATCACAACTATACATTTACAGCCTATTCCACCTTTTATTTGTAAAAGGGGCCGACTAACGCTGCCACTTCTTGAATCTATCAGGAGAATTAAATGAGTTTACAGAAATCAAGTCTTTCGAACAGTACCTGGCACACAATAAGTACTAAATAAGTGTTTGATTACATTATTATATTATGATTGTTATGATTATTGTTTGTGATTAATTATATATTACATGTTTTGTTATTATAATAATAACAGACCAAATATCGTAAGTCATAGGCCAAACCCTTCTGCCAAACTCTGAGGATAAGTGGTGGAAAAAAATCTATTTATTCAACAAAATATTTACTGGGCACCTATGTCCCAGGTCCTATTCTTTGTACTTATGATAAAACTGCTTTTGCAGAATTATAACTGAGGAAATTATGACAGTCAAAGAAATCATACCTACCTGCCTCTGTCTTGCTTCTAACCTTTAAGCTGTCTTTGTCCATTCTTGGGCATAGACTGAAGTAACTTTGGGAAGGAATTCAGTTCATGGTTTGACTCTGAAACAAAATTAATAGCAGCTCTTTCCTGAAGAGACCCCCTTTTTGCCTGGGGACCAGTCTGTCTTTGCAGGACTAACAAATTAGCTGCAAGGTTAGAAATTACAGTTTAGGGGTCATGCAGCCTCTGGCTCCAAGAGTATGAACCTTCCCAAATTGGTCCTGGGGATAACATCACTATTGTAAAACCTAAGATCAGTGCTTGAGATATTTTGCAGACGCTGCACTAGATGGATCAGCTGACACTACCCAGACCCGTAAACTGGCTCAACCAGTTCTGCCATCCCACCCAGGAACAGAAGACAGCATGAAAAACTCACTTCGACCTGTTTGATTCCATCTCCAACCTGACCAATCAGCATTCAACACTTCCCAAGCCCCTACTCACCAAATTATCTTTAAAAACTCTGATCCCTGATGCTCAGGGAGACTAATTTGAGTAATAATAAAACTCCAGTCCTCCTGCACAACCAGCTCTGCATGAATTACTCTTTCTCCATTGCAATTCCCCTGTCTTGTTAAATGAGCTCTGTCTAGGCAGTGGGCAAGGTGAACCCATTGGGTGGTTACGAGGATAGATCAGGAAACAGAATGGGCAAAACTCCCTGCCTGTTTTTGAGTAACTTACATTCTGGTAGGGAAGATTTCACCAAGATAAGAGATACCAAATTCATCTTACTTCCTTTTTCATAGGATTAAATTGATGTTTTAGTGAAGATCAATCTAGACTCATCTTGGTTTTGACTGCTTGACCAGTGACTTGAGGGGAGATTAGAAATTTGTAAAAAACACAAAGCTAGGAGCAGTTTTTAATATGATGAATGACAGAGAACCACAGTTACCATTGGGTGCAAACGTGCATGGGCAAACAAATTCCATAAAAATAATAAAATACAGCAACCTTAATTTCACCGCTGAGTCTTTCTCAGGGCATTTCTGCCTCTTTATACCCATTTGTATTTCCTAATTTTTTAAAAAAAATTTCCCTTTTTTTTGAGACAGGGTCTCACTCTGTCACCCAGGCTTGAGTGCAGTGGTGTGGTCATGGCTCACTGCAGCCTAGACCTCCTGGGCTCAAGTGATCCCCCTCACCTCAGCCTTTCAAGTAGCTGGGACTACAGGCGTGTGCCACCACACCCCACTAATTTTTGTATTATTATTATTAATTTTTTTTTTTGAGACGGAGTCTTGCTTGGTCACCAGGCTGGAGTGCAGTGGCATGCGATCTCAGCTCACTGCAACCTCCGCCTCCTGGGTTCAAGCGATTCTCCTGCCTCAGCCTCCCCAGTAACTGAAACTACAGGCATGTGCCACCATGCCCAGCTAATTTTTGTATTTTTAGTAGAGACGAGGTTTTGCCATGTTGTCTAGGCTGGTCTCAAATTCTTGAGCTCAAGCAATCGGGCTGCCTCCACCTCCCAAAGTGCTGGGATTACAGGAGTGAGCCACTGCGCCTGGCCTGTTTCCTCATTTTGATCTTACATCAGTGCCAGTCTGTCTTTCTTAACTGCCAGATATGTATGGGCTTACCTCTTGTCTTCATAGTGATCGTCTATTCTGGCCTGATGATATCAAAGTTGTCTCTTGCTTATCACTGTCTTTAAATATTGAATGAACCCTCTTCTCCCTGCTGCTTTTCTTGCCCAGGAAATATTGATTGCTGTTTGTTCTTGACCACAATGGCTCAGCCCATCTCAGTCAGCTTAGGTACTGCTCCCCTTTTCCCTTCATGGAGACCTGTTCATATCCCTTCTTTCCTATAATTGTGCTGACTGTGCTAGTCCAAATTTTCATCATTCTATGAATTTTTTGCAATGACTTTTATTAAGAACATTATATAATTGGAATAAACGTTCTGGTCTTAAGGATGCTAAGTGTGTGTGTGTGTATATATGCACAAACATACACATATATACAATTATCCCTGCACACATACAAATAACATATATATACACAAATATACATATACACATAAATATGTATACACACACGTGCGCACACACACACACACACATTTTTTTCCCACTTACTTTTACTACCTAGAAGAATAGATTGTTAGACTGTTGCCTGGATTTCCTCCCCCAAAATGGAATATGTCAAAAATTGTAGCCCACTGAATTCAGTTCCCTTCTTTTGAGTTCTTACACTAAAGATCTATAATGCATAAAATGCCTAACTTTATTATGCTTTATTTATTTACACTTTATTTTCAAGTCAGAAAGTCTAAAAAAGCCATAGGGAACCCAAGTCCAAAGGGACACTTCAAACTCATCGGATTCAACTCTCTCATTTCCCATTTGGGAAAATGAGAATCTGGAGAAATGACTTTTCCAAAGTCCCCAGCAAGTTATGAATGGAGCTTAAGACAAAACTCAGGCTTCTGACTCCCAATCAGTTTCTACTTTATTATTAGATGGATTCTCTTTTGGTCAACAAGCATAGAGCATACAGATTATCCTAGTCTGACTTCCTCTGAAAAGTCTTTGCCTAGCAGGTGGCTGGGCTTTAACTGGGTGTTGTTTAACTTGGTGCTGACTGTTCGTATGATCTTCTAGGCAATACCCCCTCTTACAATAACAAACAAAATCTAACTGACCACAGGATTCTTCTTTCCTTTATGCAGGAAGCAGGCCTATGGCTGTAGGAAGAAACAACACAATTGTGACAAAATTCATCCTCCTGGGACTTTCAGACCATCCTCAAATGAAGATTTTCCTTTTTGTATTATTTCTGGGGCTCTACCTCCTGACGTTGGCCTAGAACTTAAGCCTCATTGCCCTCATTAAGATGGACTCTCACCTGCACACGCCCAAGTACTTCTTCCTCAGTAACGTGTCCTTCCTGGACATCTGCTATGTGTCCTCCACTGCCCCCAAGATACTGTCTGACATCATCACAGAGCAGAAAACCATTTCCTTTGTTGGTTGTGCCACTCAGTACTTTGTCTTCTGTGGGATGGGGCTGACTGAATGCTTTCTCCTGGCAGCTATGGCCTGTGACTGGTATGCTGCAATCTGCAACTCCTTGCTTTACACAGTCCTCATATCCCATACACTTTGTTTAAAGATGGCGGTTGGTGCCTATCTGGGTGGATTCCTTAGTTCTTTCATTGAAACATGCTTTGTCTATCAGCATGATTTCTGTGGGCCCAATATGATCAACCACTTTTTCTGTGACCTCCCTCCAGTCCTGGATCTGTCCTGCTCTGATACCTTCACCAGTGAGGTGGTGACCTTCATAGTCAGTGTTGTCGTTGGAATAGTGTCTGTGCTAGTGGTCCTCATCTCTTATGGTTACATTGTTGCTGCTGTTGTGAAGATCAGCTCAGCTACAGGTAGGACAAGGGCCTTCAGCACTTGTGCCTCTCACCTGACTGCTGTGACCCTCTTCTATGGTTCTGGATTCTTCAGGTACATGCGACCCAGTTCCAACTACTCCCTAAACAGGGACAAGGTGGTGACCATATTCTATGCCTTGGTGATCCCTGCGGTGAATCCCATCATCTACAGTTTTAGGAATAAGGAGATTAAAAATGCCGTGAGGAAAGCCATGGAAAGGGACCCCGGGATTTCTCATGGTGGACCATTCATTTTTATGACCCTGGACTAATGTTTACAATGAAGCTGTGAGCTGGGTCAATTGTGCAGACATTTATGTAATTTTAAACTAGTTGATCTATAGAATGAATTGTGGGAATCAGGCTTTTTTCCCTCCTGCTTAAGATTTCACTAATAGTTTGCCTGTTGGCTATTAGAAAACATTTTGGCCATTGTTGCTTTGTAAAATGAATAGCACTGTATAGTTTCAGATTTTAAATGCTCTGCCTAGCAGAAAACTTCACCATGACAAAAAATATCCTGGAATGTCAAAACAGAGTTTGTATGTATAGGAGGAAAGTAATCGAAAAAATGTTAGTCCAGCATTTAGTGTGGTGATCTTTAAGGTACAACATGGCATAATGACCTGAAGAGGATGATGCTTTTTCTAAACACAGTTGCGTTTCCCTCTTCTGAGATTCTCAAATGGTTTCCTTAGAGCTCATGAAAACCACAGGGCAGATATCTTCCCGTGTTTCAGAATCATGGCCATAGGAGCCCCTGTGACTGATGGGAGAGTTTTCATACTCTTTAGAGGCATTAAGGCAAGAATTCTGATTTGGGCCTCGATATAATTTGGATATTTGTCCCCACTCACATCTCATGTCTAATTGCAATCTCCAGTGCTGGAGGTGGGGCCTGGTGGGAGGTATTTGAATCCTGAGGGTGGATCCCTCATGGGTTGGTGCTGAATTCATGATAGTGAGTTCTTGTGAGATCTGGTCATTTAAAAGTGTGTAGCACTCCCCCCAACCCTCTGCCACTCTCTCTTTCCTCTCACTCTGCCTCTCTTGCTCCTGTTTTTGTCATGTGATGTACCTGCTCCCCCTTTGCCTTCTGCCATGATTGTAAGCTTCCTGAGGCCTCCCTAGAAGCTAAACTGATGCCAGCACCATGCTTCCTGTAAAGCCTGAAGAACCGTGAGGCAATTAAATCTCTTTATGAATTACCTAGCCTAAGGAATATTTTTATAGCAGTGCAAGAACAGTAGGCCTTAATGACTTAACAAACAACCTCTCGGCCAATTCAATCAACTACAAAAAGAGGCCACTAAAACAATTTGAATAAAACCGAGGAATTATTGCTTAAGCCCAAAGAGACAGCTTTCTAACCAACAATTAAAGTTTCTTAGGAATCTAAAGAGAAGCATACGCTCATTTGGGATGAAAAGTTCTCTATTTTTACCAGGGTTGTGATTAATTCTAGAAGAGAACTTAGCCAAAGAATTGAAGAAAATGATTTTCTCCTCTACATTTTCTCAGAACTTGTTATGTATCCTTGAACTGGCAGTAAAGAACTGGAATAAATTCATTCAGCTGTGGCCTTTCTTGGGTAGGCTATAAATAAGTGAGTAAATAATATCTGCCTGTGTGTCTTTAGGCAAGTTGCTTGGACTCTAGGTGCCTCAGATCCTCATCATAAAATCAAAATTATAATAGTAATTTTATCCTAGGATTATTGTGAAGAATTAAATGAGTACATGTAAATACTTAGAATATTGCATTGTGAATGGAAAATGTCCCAGAGGTGCTATTACTACTCTTATTACTATTATATAATGCTTAATCATTATCCAAATAGAAGAAATAGAAGAGCTTTCCTTAGTTTGGTAGGAAATGTAATTTTTGCAATGGCTTTATTGTGTTAGAAAGAGGATCTGGAGGGACTTTTGCAAAGATGGTTGAGAATATTCACTTTTAAGTCATCAGACCTGAGATTATTAATTTCATCTCTGCCATTTTGTAGGTACATAGCCCGATCCAAGTTATTTAGAAACTCTATTTTCCTCATCTATAGCTACCTGAAGACTAAGCTCTGATTTTTTTTATCTTGCCCAAATTCCTTCCTAAGGAGTCTGGGGAGTCATGCCCTGCAAACCATAAATTCTCATTAGATGGGTTTTATTTAACCCCGTATACAGTGACTTACTTTACAATCTGACTGTAGCATAACAAGGAAGAAAATCAAAATGTTTTACACCAAAATATATTTCCTTGCCATACCTCGAAATTGCCCTGCAAAGTCTCTTGTGGGAAAAATCCACATTCTATAGAGAATCCCCTCTCCTCTTTGTTTTCCTTCCTTCCTTCCTTCCCTGATCTAGGAGATAATCAACTAAGAGCCAGGCACCTTTTTAAGTCCGATAAGAAACAATTTACAACCTGCTCTCTCTTTTTTTTTTTTTTTTTATTATACTTTAGGTTTTAGGGTACATGTGCACAATGTGCAGGTTTGTTACATATGTATCCATGTGCCATGTTGATTTCCTGCACCCATTAGCTCGTCATTTAGCATTAGGTATATCTCCTAATGCTGTCCCTGCCCCCCCCCACCCCCCACCCCACAACAGTACCCAGAATGTGATGTTCCCCTTCCTGTGTCCATGAGTTCTCATTGTTCAATTCCCACCTATGAGTGAGAACATGCGGTGTTTGGTTTTTTGTCCTTGTGATAGTTTACTGAGAATGATGTTTTCCAGTTTCATCCATGTCCCTACAAAGGACACAAACTCATCATTTTTTATGGCTGCATAGTATTCCATGGTGTATATGTGCCACATTTTCTTAATCCAGTCTATTGTTGTTGGACATTTGGGTTGGTTCCAAGTCTTTGCTATCAGACCACAGTGCAATCAAACTAGAACTCAGGATTAAGAAACTCACTCAAAACCGCTCAACTACATGGAAACTGAACAACCTGCTCCTGAATGACTATTGGGTACATAATGAAATGAAGGCAGAAATAAAGATGTTCTTTGAAACCAACGAGAACAAAGACACAACCTACCAGAATCTCTGGGACACATTCAAAGCAGTGTGTAGAGGGAAATTTATAGCACTAAATGCCCACAAGAGAAAGCAGGAAAGATCCAAAATTGACACCCTAACATCACAATTAAAAGAACTAGAAAAGCAAGAGCAAATACATTCAAAAGCTAGCAGAAGGCTAGAAATAACTAAAATCAGAGCAGAACTGAAGGAAATAGAGACACAAAAAACCCTTCAAAAAATTAATGAATCCAGGAGCTGGTTTTTTGAGAAGATCAACAAAATTGATAGACCGCTAGCAAGACTAATAAAGAAGAAAAGAGAGAAGAATCAAATAGATGCAATAAAAAATGAAAAAGGGGATATCACCACCGATCCCACAGAAATACAATCTACCATCAGAGAATACTACAAACATCTCTATGCAAATAAACTAGAAAATCTAGAAGAAATGGATAAATTCCTCGACAAATACACCCTCCCAAGACTAAATCAGGAAGAAGTCGAATCTCTGAATAGACCAATAACAGGTTCTGAAATTGTGGCAATAATCAATAGCTTACCAACCAAAAAGAGTCCAGGACCGGATGGATTCACAGCTGAATTCTACCAGAGGTACAACCTGCTCTCTCTGAAGTCTGCTGAGAGCTTCTTCTGCACAATAAAACTTGGTCTCCACAATCCTTTACCTTAACCTGAACATTTCTTTCCATTAATCCCAGGTCTTCAGATGAACTCAACCAATTGTCTGCCAGAAAATGCTTGAATTTACCTATAGCCTGGAAGTCTCCACTTTGAGTTGTCCCTCCTTTCTGAACGAGATCAATGTATTTCTTTTTTGAGATGGAGTCTCGCTCTGTCACCCAGGCTGGAGTGCAGTGGCACAATCTCGGCTCACTGCAAGCTCCACCTCCCGGGTTCACGCCATTCTCCTGCCTCAGCCTCTCTGAGTAGCTGGGACTACAGGCGCCCGCCACCACGCCTGGCTAATTTTTTTGTATTTTTAGTAGTGACGGGGTTTCACCGTGGTCTGGATCTCCTGACCTCGTGATCCGCCCGCCTCGGCCTCCCAAAGTGCTGGGATTACAAGCGTGAGCCACCGCGCCGGGCCGAAATCAATGTATTTCTTAAATGTATTTGATTGATGTATCATGCCTCCCTAAAATATGTAAAACCAAGCTGTACCCCGACCACCTTGGGCGAATATTCTCAGGACCTCCTGACGGCTGTGTCACGGGCCATGGTTATTCATATTTGGCTCAGAATAAATCTCTTCAAATATTTTACAGAGTTTGACTCTTTTCATCAACATACCCCATACAATTGATACAACAATTAAGCGAGAATGTGCATAAAGAGGGCTTAGCCCAGTGCCTGGCATATGGTAATATTTAGTACAGGTTAGCTTATATTATTAGTCGATATTTTTACTCAGTTTTATATAAATCAAGAAAAATCCAGGGTAATGTGTTAAAAAGAGACCAAAGAAATAGGTTTAGGTATCCACTCCAATTGAGAAATATCAGTCTCAGCCAACAGGTGCACCCATATTACTATCTCTATGATGTCTCTTGCATATCAGAAGCAGTTCTTAGGGAACTAGAGCGAGCTCAGGTTCACAGCTGTGGCCATTTTGCCAATTCTATCAGCTACCTGGATGCCTCTCCCCCTTTTCCTTATAGCTATTTTTTTTCCTCCACCTTTCTTGACCTGTACTCCAACTCACCAAGCTCCTATCCTTCAGTTTATCGATTTTCAAAATGGTAGTTAATCTTAAGTTCTCCTAATGTCAAAAGTCATCGAAATGACACAATTAACTAATGAAAATGTCTCTTGCTTTGGATTTACATGGAGCTATTATCAATCTTTACCATCCCTAAACTTTTTTGATGAACAGAGATTCTGAATAAAAAGTCTTCATAAAAATTTTTCTTGTTCAATCACATATATATCTATGAGTAATGGTAATTTTCTCATTGCACTGAGAAGATATAAGGTACTTTTGCAGTTTGCCCAACTACCAAGAAGAATGTAAGTCTTATTAATAGAATTAATATGCATTAATTCTAATGCATAAGATGGAGATTGGTTGTAAGACTTGAATGTTTTGGGGTATACAGTAAGCCACATGCTAAATATTTCCTAAACAAATGTATTTATTATGGGGCATATAATCAGACACAAATGAAACAGAATATTTTGGGCCCTTAAGGAATCAGGCATTTTGTAGCCATTTGAAGGAGGAGGAGGCGAAACTCTTTCCTGGGAGGGCTAGCTAGCTGGAGATAGAATTCACTTTAGTAAAATTACCATCATCCAGGGTGTGGCACTCATGTTTGCAACTTCCAAAAATCTTTTCCAGATGGACTGAAGTTAACCAAACTCAGAATAGCTAGCTGCATAAGCCAGAATGACAGATTTAATTTTCAGTGAAGAACAAAGCTGCCAAGCTTGAACTTATGCCAGTGGCACAATTACCCATCTGTCAGAAAGCCATATAGAAAGACAAATTACAATGAAAAGTCTATTTGGAGAGAAAGCGATCTCAGCAAAGCTGATAAAGTGGATCAGTTCCTGATACACCCAGCTAGAGGGTCCAGATTGGCTGAGGCCCTGGGCAAAGGCACTACCAATTTTTCTCCCCAAGCACTCCTTTTCCTCTCTTCCAAGATGACTGTCCTCCCTTCTAATCAATATTTATAGATCGATGAACGTACAACTTTTCCTACTTTTGGTCTAAGAAATATATATATATTTTTCTCTAAAATGCTTCTGTGACACAATTTACACACAGAGAGTGCATAGTGAAACCACGGGCTGATTTTATGGTTTAAGTTTTAGAGTTTTGTAGACACCTTGTTGTTGTCCTATGCACCATCAACATTCACCTACTTTTTTTCTTCTTAGGTACATATAATTATGCACACTCATGAATTAATGAGTGATGCATTAAAGGAGCTCTGATGAGATGCTTAACATTTTTCTAAAGATGAATAGTCTTATGTTTCTAGTCTTAAACCTTCACAAACCTAGAGCTTGCCTATTCTGTGATCATCCACAGAAATGAGGAATCATTTGTATTTCACTTGCTTGTGTCCAGATAATCTGGATATCCCTGACATAAAAGCAAGCAGGGGCAACCTGACTATCTTGCATATAAGGAGATACGCCATGTATACCAGCACATTCTTCCATCAGCTTGATCCTTGACTACCTCCCTGATTTCCTGGTGACTTGTCCTCATGTCTATAACATTTTCAAACGCCCTGGGGATGATAAGCCAGGTGTTTATATTGACCTTTGCTGCCTTTATTCCACCCTCTCTCTTCTTGTGCTTCTCTCTCCCCTTATGCTGGTTAAGACTTCCTATATGCAATACTGCCTGTGGGCCTGGCCAGGGATAAGAGTTCACTCTTTTGTACAAGCAAATAAATAGCCACATCAGTCTCTTGCATTCATGGCTTGGAACTTTTACAAACTAGATATAGCAGCATCTCTCTTCAGAGTTGCCAGACCAAATGGCTGGCAGTATGTAGTTGAAGAGACTAACCGCACACTTTGGGTGGGACCACATTCTATAAATAAACTGGCAGCTGGGACCCAGGGAGACCTCATAGAAAAACAGAGAATTCATCTTGTGCTCAAAGCCAAGTTCTTCTGAGATAGAACTATGATGTCAAACTAGGCTTAAATGTCAGCATGCATAGAAAAATTGGCATGCATAAAGTATCACTTTGATATTGTATGGTATATTCTTGTTTGTTCTAATAAAACATCTTTCTTATGCAAAAAGAGGCTGGGTTGCTTTGATCTTAAGAAATTCTTAAGAAGGAAAATTGCTCTGCATGGTTTAGAAGGAGAAAAGCCTATAAGTCAGACACAACACTGAAACTCATAGTTCATTTCCTAACAACTGAAAGCTATGTATGTAGCCTGGCAGGATTGGCAGTGAGACTCCATCTGGGGCTGAGCTGCAGGCCGAGGTGTCCTGGGAGAGTCATCAAGAAGACGTGGGTTCTGAGAAGTCCTGCACCAATCTAGTCTTCCCTCTCCACATTTCATGTGCCCTGTGAGAGATACCACTGACAATTGCTTATATTGTCTGTACTATGTGTATAAATGCCACTTTTTTTTCTTGTAGACCCTCTTTTTTACCAGAAGGCAAAGTAGGTATTCCTTCCCTGTTTAACACCTTCAATGTCTGTGGCTTTCAGATCTTGAAAGGTTCTGGAATTGTTTTTCATCATACATGCCATCCCTGGTAGTTTTCCAACAGAAGGTGATAGATGAAATTTTCTTGCTTTAGCAACTTAAGCCTCGTTTTATTAGGACTTTGGCCTTCTTTATTCATTTGATTTACTTTTTTTAAACCTCTTCCTATGTTTTAACATTACAAACTATTTGTAATAACATTTCAAAAACAAATGACTTTATCATGTGGTTTTATGTTTCTTTTTTAAAACTTTACATACATTTTATTTTTGTGGCTGATTTCATACCTCCGCCTTCAGCTCCTCCTCCACCTCCCGCCCCCAAGCAGCAGGAATAACCTGAAGTCTCCCAAGAACCCTCTCCCATTCAATCCTACCTGGAAACTAGTTACCTGCTTGGAGAGTCCTCCTCATCACTTTTTTGTTTCAGTTTTTATTTTGAGTTCCAGGATACATGTGCAGGTTTGTTACACAGGTAAACATGTGCCATGGTGGCTTGCTGCACAGATCATCCCATCCCCTAGGTATGAAGCCCAGCATCCATTAGTTTTTCTTCCTGATGCTCTCCCTCCCCACCCTGACAGGCACCAGTGTGTGTTGTTTCCCTCCATGTGTTCATGTCTTCTCATCATTCAGCTCCCATTTGTAAGTGAGAACATGCAGTGTTTGGTTTTCTGTTCCTGCATTAGTTTGCTGAGGATAATGGCTTCCAACTCCATCCATGTCCTTGCAAAAGACATGATTTTGTTCCTTTTTATGGCTGATGTTTGATTTACTTTTATTTTACAATTACAATGAGCTGTAACTCACCATTACACTTAAAAAATTATATTATTTTAATCGACAGATCATAATTCTATGTATTTATGGGGTACAATGTGATGTTTTGATATGTATTTACAATGTGGAAAGATAAAGTCAAGCTAATTAAAATAATCGTTTTTGTCCTTTTTTCCCCCTTCTTTTTTGTATTCGGCATGCGTCCCTAAAGCTGAGTTTGATGGTACCTTTTCTCTATCCTGGAAGGGTAGCTTTCATTTGTAGGAGTTCTTAGTGGAATCACAGTGGGATGGGGAGGAGTCCCACTGTATTAGTCTGTTTTCAAGCTGCTGATAAAGACATACCCAAGACTAGGCAATTTACAAAAGAAAAAGGTTTAATGGACTCAGTTCCACATGGCTGGGGGAAGCCTCAAGACCCTGGTGGAAGGTGAAAATCATGTCTTACATTGCAGCAGACAAGAGAAGAATGAGAGCCAAGCAAAAGGGGAAACCCCTTATAAAGCCATCAGATCTTGTGACACTTATTCACTACCATGAGAACAGTATGGGGGAAACTGCTCCCATGATTCAGTTATCTCCCACCAGGTCCCTGTCACAGAATGAGATAACTATAGGAGCTACAATTTAAGATGAGATTTGGATGGGTACACAGCCAAACCATATCATTCGCTTCAGCAAATTTTTCTGTGACATTATTAACTACCTGTCTTTGTCGGGTTGTAAAGAGGAAGGGAAGATGTACTGTATGCTGTACGCTCTTGATCACCTAGGCTTCTGTCATTGCTAATAGGACTGTCGAGGTCCCAGCATCTGAACAGTGCCTGGCATATTAGGTATGCATTTGATCAATATATGTTGAATGAATGAATAAACATTAGTATTTTAGAGCAAATCTTAGTATTTGGGCTCCTACTGAGTCAAAATTATCCTATCACTTACATTCACCAAACTTCCTAAAAGTACTTGATAAAAAATAAGTAATTTATGTGGCAGGTAAATTCTCAGTAGACTTCTTCTGGGGGAAATATGGTTATCAAGACTATCTAATTTTTATGCTATATTATATTGTAACAACATATATTCCTTTTTATTTTAGAATTAGCTTTTTATAGTGCACATCAAAATTGTGTATTGATCGGTCTTGTTTTTTACATCAATTAATGTATGTTAATAAAGTTACTTATTTTGGATTCTATGTTCAGGATACAGAATTTCCCAGTTTTTCAGTCAAATTTGACAGACCACAATTTAATTTTTAAAACGATTTAATTATACTTTTAGAATGAAAGCAAAATGTGGTTTCCTCATATCTTTAATCTACACACATATACGTATATATGTTTATTACTCAGGAATAAGGCTTTAGGAATATTAAAACATGTTTTTATGAGCAATCAGGAGGCTACAGAAATTGGTATATAACAGCGTAAGCTAATTCCACTTTAATAAGCAGAGGCAATTGAAATTAGAATTAAATTAATCTGCTTAAAAAATATAAACACATGAACAAAAAGTTCTGTTTCAAAGGTAACAAAGGAAAATTAAAGCAATTCTTCTACCTAATAAAATATCAGCCCAAAACAAATATTAAAATAATTTTTTAAAAATTATTATTATACTTTAAGTTTTAGCGTACACATGCACAATGTGCAGGTTTGTTACATATGTATACATGTGCCATGTTGGTGTGCTGCACCCATTAACTCGTCATTTACGTTAGGTATATCTCCTAATGCTATCCCTCCCCCGCAACCCCACCCCACAACAGGCCCTGTTGTGTGATGTTCCCCTTCCTGTGTCCATGTGTTCTCATTGTTCAATTCCCACCTATGAGTGAGAACATGCAGTGTTTGGTTTTTTGTCCTTGCGATACTTTGTTGAGAATGATGGTTTCCAGCTTCATTCATGTCCCTACAAAGGACATGCACTCATCCTTTTTATGGCTGCATAGTATTCCATGGTGTATATGTGCCACATTTTCTTAATCCAGTCTATCGTTTTTGGACATTTGGGTTGGTTCCAAGTCTTTGCTATTGTGAATAGTGCTGCAATAAACATACGTGTGCATGTGTCTTTATAGTAGCATGATTTATAGTCCTTTGGGTATATACCCAGTAATGGGATGGCTGGGTCAAATGGTATTTCTGTTCTAGATCCCTGAGGAATTGCCACACTGACTTCCACAATGGTTGAACTAGTTTACAGTCCCACCAACAGTGTAAAAGTGTTCCTATTTCTCCACATGCTCTCCAGCACCTGTCGTTTCCTGACTTTTTAATGATTGCCATTCTAACTGGTGTGAGATGGTATCCCATTGTAGTCTTGATTTGCATTTCTCTGATGGCCAGTGAGGATGAGCATTTTTTCATGTGTCTTTTGGCTGCACAAATGTCTTCTTTTGAGAAGAGTCTGTTCATATCCTTCGCCCACTTGTTGATGGGGTTGTTTGTTCTTTTCTTGTAAATTGGTTTGAGTTCTTTGTAGATTCTGGATATTAGCCCTTTGTCTCATGAGTAGATTGAAAAAATTTTCTCCCATTTTGTAGGTTGCCTGTTCACTCTGATGGTAGTTTCTTTTGCTGTGCAGAAGCTCTTTAGTTGAATTAGATCCCATTTATCAATTTTGGCTTTTGTTGCCATTGCTTTTGGTGTTTTAGACATGAAGTCCTTGCCCATGTCTATGTCCTGAATGGTATTGGCTAGATTTTCTTCTAGTGTTTTTATGGTTTTAGGTCTAACATGTAAGTCTTTAATCCATCTGGAATTAATTTTTGTATAAGGTGTAAGGAAGGGATCCAGTTTCAGCTTTCTACATATGGCTAGCCAGTTTTCCCAGCACCATTTATTAAATAGGGAATCCTTTCCCCATTTCTTGTTTTTGTCAGGTTTGTCAAAGATCAGATAGTTGTAGATATGTGGCATTATTTCTGAGGGCTCTGTTCTGTTCCATTGGTCTATATCTCTGTTTTGGTACCAGTACCACACTGTTTTGGTTACTGTAGCCTTGCAGTATAGTTTGAAGTCAAGTAGCATGATGCCTCCAGCTTTGTTCTTTTGGCTTAGGATTGACTTGGCAATGCAAGCTCTTTTTTGGTTCCATATGAACTTTAAAGTAGTTTTTTCCAATTGTGTGAAGAAAGTCATTGGTACCTTGATGGGGATGGCATTGAATCTATAAATTACCTTGGGCAGTATGGCCATTTTCACGATACTGATTCTTCCTATCCATGAGCATTGAATGTTCTTCCATTTGTTTGTATCCTTTTTTATTCCTTTGAGCAGTGGTTTATAGATCTCCTTGAAGAGTTCCTTCAAAGCTGTCAGCACACTGATGGATCTTGACTCTTTATCCAATTTGCCAGTCCTTGTCTTTTAATTGGAGCATTTAGCCCATTTACATTTAAGGTTAAAATTGCTATGTGTGAATTTGATCCTGTCATGATGTTAGCTGGTTATTTTGCTCATTAGCTGATGCAGTTTCTTCCTAGCACTGATGGTCTTTACAATTTGGCATGTTTTTGCAGTGGCTGGTACCAGTTGTTCCTTTCCATGTTTAGTGCTTCCTTCAGGAGCTCTTTTAGGGCAGGCCTGGTGGTGACAAAATCTTTCCGCATTTGCTTGTCTGTAAAGTATTTTATTTCTCCTTCACTTATGAAGCTTAGTTTGGCTGGATATGAAATTCTGGGTTGAAAATTGTTTTCTTTAAGAATGTTGAATATTGGCCCCCACTCTCTTCTGGCTTGTAGAGTTTCTGCCGAGAGATCAGCTGTTAGTCTGATGGGCTTCCCTTTGTGGGTAACCCGACCTTTCTCTCTGGCTGCCCTTAGCATTTTTTCCTTCATTTCAACTTTGGTGAATCTGACAACTATGTGTCTTGGAGTTGCTCTTCTCGAGGAGTATCTTTGTGGCATTCTCTGTATTTCCTGAATTTGAATGTTGGCCTGCCTTGCTATGTTGGGGAAGCTCTCCTGGATAATATCCTGCAGAGTGTTTTCCAACTTGGTTCCATTCTCCTCATCACTTTCGGGTACACCAATCAGATGTAGATTTGTTTTTTTCAGAGTCCCATATTTCTTGGAGGCTTTGTTCATTTCGTTTTATTCTTTTTTCTCTAAACTTCTCTTCTTGCTTCATTTCATTCATTTGATCTTCCATCACTGATAACCTTTCTTCCGGTTGATCAAATTGGCTACTGAAACTTGCGCATTCATCACATAGTTCTATTGCTGTGGTTTTCAGCTCCCTCAGGTCCTTTAAGGACTTCTCTGCATAGGTTATTCTAGTTAGCCATTCATCTAATCTTTTTTCAAGGTTTTTAACTTCTTTGCCATGGGTTAGAATTTCCTCCTTTAGCTTGGAGAAGTTTGATCATCTGAAGGCTTCTTCTCCCAACTCGTCAAAGTCATTCTCCGTCCAGCTTTGTTCTGTTGCTGGTGAGGAGCTGCATTCCTTTGGAAGAGGAGGGCTGCTCTGATTTTTAGAATTTTCAGCTTTTCTGCTCTGTTTTTCCCCCATCTTTGTGGTTTTAGCTATCTTTGGTCTTTGGTGATGGTGACGTACAGGTGGGGTTTTGGTGTGGATGTTCTTTCTGTTTGTTAGTTTTCCTTCTAACAGTCAGGACCCTCAGCTGCAGGTCTGTTGGAGTCTGCCGGAGGTCCACTCTAGACCCTGTTTGCCTGGGTGTCAGCAGCGGAGGCTGCAGAACAGTGAATATTGGTGAACTGCAAATGCTGCTGCCTGATCATTCCTCTGGAAGTTTTGTCTCAGAGGAGTACCCGGCCATGTGAGGTGTCAGTCTGCCCCTACTGGGGGGTGCCTCCCATTTAGGCTACTCAGGGGTCAGGGACCCACTTGACGAGGCAGCCTGTCCATTCTTGGATCTCAAGCTGCATGCTGGGAGAACCATTACTGTCTTCAAAGCTGTCAGACAGGGACATTTAAGTCTTCAGAGGTTTCTGCTGCCTTTTGTTTGGCTATGATCTGCCCCCAGAGGTGGAGTCTATAGAGGCAGGCAGGTCTCCTTGAGCTGTAGTGGGCTTGACCTAGTTCGAGCTTCCTGGCCTCTTTGTTCACCTACTCAAGCCTCAGCAATGGTGGGCGCCCCTTCCCCAGCCTCACTGCCACCTTGCAGTTTGATCTCAGACCTCTGTGCTAGCAATGAGAGAGGCTCCATGGGCATAGGAACCTCGGAGCCAGGCGTTGGATATAATCTCCTGGTGTGCCATTTGCTAAGACCTTTGGAAAAGCACAGTATTAGGGTGAGAGTGACCTGATTTTCCAGGTGCTGTTTGTCACCCCTTTCCCTGGCTATGAAAGGAAATTCCCTGACCCCTTGTGCTTCCTCGGTGAGGTGATGCCTTGCCGTGCTTTGGCTCATGCTTGGTGTACTGCACCCACTGTCCTGCACCCACAGTCTGACAATCCCCAGTGAGATGAACCCAGTACCTCAGGTGGAAATGCAGAAATCATTCATCTTCTATGTTGCTCACGCTGGGATCTGTACACTGGAGCTGTTCCTATTCAGCCATCTTCATATTAAAATAATTTAAAAATTTCATTAGTTGAATGTGGGGGAAAATACAGTGAGTGATAGTATATAGTCACTTATTTCTAGGGAAAATATAAAGTGATTTAAACATTTTGAAAATATAGTTGTGATATTTGGTTAAACATTTAGGCTAAATCCATACTTTTGTCTTTACTCTTTCCTGGAGCCCACGTCAGACGACAATAAAAGATTTTTTTTTTAAACTATGAAGTCACCAGGATGTAGAGAATAAGAGAAGTGGTGACAAAAGTTGGAAGGTAGAAAGCAGATGTATGAGAGGCAACCAATCAGAATAAATAAATCAGAAAGCTATGGGTTTTGGACAGGCTAGGGTGGAAGAGTAGGGAAGAAGCCGTTTGATTGCACAATCTCAGAAAGGATCAGAAATGGAAACCACTAGGAACCTGCACAGGGTGCATGAGGCTTAGAGCTGGCAGTTTGGTTGAAAATCTATTAAGAAACAACTGGATTCCTGGACCATCCCCTCCCTTCTTCTTGCATCCAGCAACCTTCCCCCAACCATCCCTCTCCCACTCTGTCAGAAGACCAGAAGTTTATTCTCTGGAGAACTGAATCAGAGACTGTGGGCTCAGAGCTATCAGACATAGCCAAGGAGGAATGCTAAAAAAAAGAGGCATTACAATAATATCTACATTGTGAAAAGGCAGATTTCCCCAGTTTGAGCTCCACTGTCCACCATGCACTTACTCCATTCCCTCATTCAATGCTTGGAACACTCCTAACTGGGTTGATATCTTCTAGGCAAAAGACTGAATTTCTCTGTAGAGAAAATCCTGCCCAGGGGAACATAACTACTGATGCTTACAGAAGGGGTCAGTCTCAGCAATTGTGAAGTTGCTGCCAGATCATCTAGCAGAAAGTCTGCCGGAAGACTATCTCTGACCATGAACACCAAGCTTCAGATCTTGTTTTTTTAATGCTCATTCTGCAATTTGAAAGCATACTCAAGGACCACCAGACGGAGCCCTAAAACAAACAGAAAAAAGGAACCCAATGACAAAAAGACAATTCAAGAGCTATAAGAATAGGAAAAAAATTCAAAAATTAATACACTCAGATTAAAGAAGATATTGTGTCCTTCAAATAAGAACAGAGTGCTGTATCAGGAGCAAGAATGAGGATAGAACCAAAACTGTTTTCCATTTTAAGTATTAAAATTAACTTGACTTTTAAAACTACATGTAATTTACATTTATTACATTGATAGTTAAGTTTCAAAAGTCAGTGATTATTTATTTATTTATTTATTTATTTATATGCCGCCTAGCATCAATAATCATTCTTTCTCAGAGGAGTATCTTGAATTTTTTTTTTTTTTACAGTGGGGAAGGATGTCCTTTTCTGTTCTCAGCAGTCATTGAGTAAGTTTGGTTCCAAATCTGGGTTCAGAGACAAATCCTGATTGGTTTAAGCCAATCAGCAATCAGCAAATATCTTCCAAAAGCTGTAACAACTAGCCTGGAGTAGAAGTGGGCAATATAGCCCAATCAAAGACAGAAAAATGCAAGGAAATGCTTGCTAGGCATCTGGGAAGAAACCTTTCATCTATGGTATCTACCAGAAGAGATGCTCTCTTCTTTAGGTTGATGTGAGGTGACACCATGAGATCTGGAACTTGTACAAGAATTATGCTACTACTAGGAAAATTTGCCACAGGATGGCACAATTCCTGCATAAGGCATACTAAACTGAATAAAGGAAATTGGATATTTGGTAATACTGTTGAGCCAGTGGTCAAATTTTCTCTGAATACCTCTGTTTTATGAACTAAAAGATTCACTTTAATGCTTCATCCACTTTAAGTTCTTTTTTTCTGCCATTAAAATAAAAGATTCCTGAGTCTAAAATTAATTTTGTAATATATACCAAGAATCACAAAAATAGGACTCATTTTGAATAAGTTGTCTAAATTCTTGGGATGTTAATTGCCTATTACTGTACAAGGAATTACTACAAAACATTGTGGCTTAAAACAAAAATAGAAGAAAATGGTTAAATAAATTGGGGTATAGTCAGTTGGTCTATTATAATGCACCTGGAAGATGATAATACTTATATAAGCACTCAAGGGATTTCAACAACCTACAAATTCTGGTATTCAAGAAATGCAATTTTCATCATCATCCCATAACTATTTTTACTTTATGCTCTCCTTTTTTCTCCACTGAGGGAAAAAAAAATCAATTCAAGTTCCTTTTCTTCCCCATCCGCCAGGTTTATGTCTAAGTTCTATAGAACTTGAATGATGTCAGATTATTGGGGGCATCTGATCCTTGATCTTACCGCACTAGCAACTCTGAAAATATCTATTGTTTCATCAGATCCCAGCTGTTAAATCACAAACGAGTTGTTGCTGATTTCTGTTTAGTCCTATCCTCAAGATTGATTCGGTCTGATGACTCTGATAAGCTACCCTTGGTTAGATGGAGATTGTTCCATTTTCCCCATCCTGAATATTGCACAGGAAACTGCAGCACTCAAATTGTACTTGGAAGCCCCCACAACCCGATTTTCTTAAGTTTCTGCCTGCCAACCAAGACCTTGAAGAAAACATGGTTAGAGGCTCTCTGCTTTTGGTGTCTCCTAACCTGGGTGAAGGTTGTGATGTATCTCGGGCTTTGTCCGTAAGCCATTCTGAAGACTCACTCATGATTTTGGTCTTATCACTTCTAGTTCAACTCCCTTTTGCTGTCACATTTTTTCTCTGAGGCTTGAGAACCTAACAACATACCTGCCTGGGAGAAAGAAATGATTAGAGATATGGGGAAAAGAATACTAGGTAAAAAAACTAGATGATATTTCACACGTATTATCTCGTTATATACAGCTAAGTAAAATTTCTAACAGGAAGGTTGGATGGGAATAAAACAAAGACTAAATTCATGTTAGAAGTATAAGGAGAATTTATTTGCTAATATATTGCAGCAAACTCTTTGGTCTTCTCCACAGCCCAGTCTCTAAGTGTTCTTCCCATATAATATCCAGTGTGTTTCTGAAAGAAAAGCCAGACTTTGAAGAGAAAATGACATAGGCTTAAACCCTGTTAGTGTCTTGGGCTGAAAAACAAGGATTTCTTCTCTTCCTATTCAATCTGGAGAGAGAAGATAAAGAGCTAGTAAGGCAGGGAGGAAGGAGGTGAAAGTGTTCATGCTTGGCAAGTGGGGGTGGCTGAATATTATTTATCTTTTCAAACTTTCCTGCACACTTTACTCACTTCTTCCTCTTTGACTCCTGATAAAACAAAAACTTCAGCCAAATTAAATTTAAAGCAGTTTAATTGAGCAATGAAGAATTCATGAATTGAGCTGCTTCTTGAGCCAGAGTAGGCTCAGAGACTTCAGCGCAGTTACATGGTGGAAGAAGATTTATGAACAGAGAAAGGAAAGTGAACTACAGAAAACAAAAGTGAAATACAGAAACAACTGGATTGGTTACATATCAGCATTTGCCTTATTTGAACATGGTTCAAACAGTTGGCTATACTTGATTGGCCAAAATTCGGTGATTGGCACAAGTGTAGGCTATATGTTCTATTTACACCTCCACTCTCTATAGTTCACAATTTACAGAAAAGCATTTAGGATGAACTTAAAATCTGTAAGGAGGCAGCTTTATGCTAAAATTGATTTAACAATTCCCCCTTTTTGGTTATCTTCTCAATTTTGAGAGATTGACTGAAACTTTAGTCGTTGATGTCACTACCACCATTGTAAATGTACTCATTTGGTATTAAAACCCACTGGGAAACAGTAAAAGAGTGGGTTTTACAAAGTAGAAACAAGGATTCAGTAGAAGGTTTCTCCTTATGCTGGAATGTCCTGTTTACATGAAAAAAACCAAAATCTTGTCTGTTGTAGGATCTATGTGTTTCCTTAAAGTCTTAGTTTGATTATGTCACATTTAGCATGAGTGACTCCATTGTGGTTTGGTCTGGTTTCTTGGGGCCTGCTGCATGAGCTCAGTCCAAAACAATGGCCTCCCATAATTTTGTTTAAAAATTCCCCTTTTTTGGTCAGGTTCTCACATAGGTGAGAGTGTGACAAAACTTAGGGCCTTAGCTCCACTCTCAGTTACCATCGTTTTTGGTTTCTGGTCTCAGCATGTCATTTACAGGTTACAGTGTCCTCATGGTCACAAATTTCTGTCAGCTCTTATCATTCCAGTTGAAGAGACATTCCAGAGATGGCTGCATGCAAACATTTAAAACTTTTGAGAGAACATAGCCCACCAGGGAGACTGCTATTATGACTATCAGGAGGATAATACCAAGATTTTGGAGTATGCTTCTTACTCAGAGTCCCCATAAACCAAACTACCTGAAATCAAATAGATCAAAGAATTAGCTAGAGTTCACTCACTTAAGTAAGCAGTCCCTTCATTAACCCCCTACAGATGAATCTCTATAATCTACATTTGATGTATTTCTCCATAGGCCACAAATGGCAGTGGCTGCACAGATACTTCTGTTTAGCCAGTAGGTAATCTACAGCAATTCGATTATTTAGCATAACTTTCACAAGAGAATGTAAAGTCTGTTGTGTAATGATATCTTTTATAGTAGAATCTTCTATAGAGCCTATCATGAGAGATACATTTCTAATCATTTCCTTTTTTACTCAAAACCATGGGAAAAAGGACTTAACAATTGATGCCCTTCTAGAAGAGTGAAGGTCTCCTGGCAATATTCTTTTTAAGCCATGATGTAGGTTAGGAGGAGTGAACCACTGTTCCATTTCTGACTGATTATGGGGCAATGTATGTACCATTGAAATTTCTCACCTACATTGGGGCCTTTATCTTTTATCTGTCAAGGTATAAGTTTATCCATGTAAACGACTGGCTGGAAAATCCTTCACAAATAAAAATATACCCCATGAGTGCACACAACAGACCCCCTTTTCACTTCTATTGTTCATGGAGGCATAAGCAAGGGAAAATATTAAAAAATAAGCATCATTATAGTACTGATGTCTTGATCCATGATCTCAGGAGAAGCTCTTCACATCAAGGGTGCCATCTTCTTCTGAGGAGAAGCTTCCCAGTTAGCTTTACCTTAAGGGTTCCAATGCATTTAAGGTTCCAAGTGTGTGGAGGGCCTTTCTCAGTTGTGAGATTATTAACCCAAGATTCAAGGTTTCAAAGTTTGCTCCAGTGTGGATGGCAAGGGCAGTCTTTTTCTGATGTTTTCAGAAGATCCAATCTTCAGGTTCTAGATTGTGAAGGGGTTGATTGTCCCCAGTCAGTGAACCATAAAAATCTTTCTTTACCTGGTGAGAATATACTGTGACATAATAATATACTGTTATAACATCAGACCTCTTGCATGGGAAAGCTTTTATACAACTGGAAGACATGCATTGGAAATGATAATCGAATGAAGTCTCTCTATACATGTTTAAATGGCCCATCAGGTAGCCAAATGTACCTGAAGCTTTGATTATCTTCCCAGGAATACGGGTTTGACAAGCCAAACAGTGATCGTAAACTATTTTAGCAATTTAAAAGTCACCACACCAATATGTATTTAATTTGGATTATTTTATTTTTTTCAGGATGAGTCATGGAGTGCAGAACTCTTAATAACAAAAGCTTTAAGGACTCAGGAAGGACAAGGTGACATCCTTGTTCTCCATAAGTCCAAGCTTATCATTGAATTTATGGCCTCTTGAATACCAGTTGTTTCTCAAATTTAGGTGCATAGCACTGATAACTGATGGGTTATTGTAGGTAATTTGACATAGATCATGGAGTTTGTTCAAATTGCATGACTAAACAATTTCAGTACTGGCTAATTTAGCATGAAAATCTGGCAAAGTATTTTCTTGGTACTCAATTAATTTTTGTTCTACTTGGGTTAGCAGCCAGAAACCTGTATTCAATAGTGCTTTTCAGGGTCCTTTCCATCCTTTCATGAACCTCCTAAAAGACACCATATTCTAGGATTTTGCACACCTGTGAAGTTTTCAAAAAGTGCATCATCATCAAGCATCAACAGCATAACTATGGAAATGACTTTAAATAGTCATAGTGAAAGACACAATTGACAAAGAAATTAGGTTATTTCTTGGTCTTCAATAACTACACATAATAACCATAATTATGATTAATAGCATATATTCAGACACACTAGAATTTTAGAAATACCATACAATTTTGGAACATATATTAATATCATTCACTAAAATATAACCCAAAGGAAGTTAAACATTATTTTTTATTTTGACAATGCTTCCCACGTAATTAACATGTCAAGTAATTCTGTTTACCTTTCTTTTGGATTCTTCAGGGGCCCTCTGTAACATCACAAAGTTAGAGATTAAAAAAACTTAATTTTGAAGCAGAAATTTGATTTTGGGACACATCAAATATGTTAAGGGTTTACAATGTTTGATATTATGAAATAGAATTCCAGATCACCATAAGTCATTCATTTTTGAGTTACCAAAATGATAATTCAAAAATTTAAAAAGGCAAAAACCATTACTCATTGATAGAAGGAAGACTTAGCTTTCAAAACAATCTGTTTCTTGCTTTTTCCATCTTTTTCCTGTAGTTTACTCAAAAGGCAAACAAAAACCTTTCATTATTCTTTTATTAATATTACATGAAATTTCGTTTAAGAGAAAGCCAAATTTCACCCTTGCATTAGTGTACTATTAATGTCAATTTTGAATACAAGTTTATAAACAAATCTATTTAATCTTAATTAGTTTGACCATAAGGTGAGATTCTGATAAATACTTTATGACTGTTTACAAATTGGTTAAAAACAGCTCAGTTCTCTAAGAAAAGCTGGTTGTGCTTTTATTCCAATGTTCAATTTACAAAAAAACTGAATAATACCCCTTTAACTTTAGCCAATATGTTCACACACAGAATCTCTCTTACAATTAATTTTTTATAAACCTTTCACAACTTGTTCAAACTTTTAGGTTTTCCCTATCTCACTTAAAACAATCTTTTACCCTCTAAACTTAGGCAATAAAGCCATATTCCCATGCCTTCTTATAATCTTTTACCAAAAGTATACTCTACTTTCCTTACACCTGTTGTGTATAGAATTGTTTGTTCAGTAGTCTCAAATATATATTATATTGTTAACTCTTAGCAACTTTTAATTGTGGTGAAAAACCTTGTTAGTAATCAATTTTAATTATGCAGTGGGTATGAAGCCTGGGACAACAGTCAGAAGTGCAGATAAAGGCTGACTCTTTCCAGCATAGCTAGGGGGCATGGCTAACACCCCATGTCCCCAGGCCTTACTTAGCTGTAAAGCAGGAAATTTGTATAGTTAAGAGTCATAGTGGTATTTTATGAAGCATTTAGGAGGCCTAATAAACTTTAAATTGTACAATATTTCTGGAATAAATTCCTTTTCATGACTTATACAGACCATCTATGACATGCTTGGACTGTCTCACTTGTCCTAAACATCCCTCCTTTTAAACAAACAGTCATTTTACTTTAGGACAATAATTTACCATACAAGATCCTTTCTTACCTAAAATCTCTTTTGTTTATAAAACCTTCTTTGCATAGCTAGGTGGCATGGCTAATTCCACACATCCCCAGGCCTTATCTAGAATCTAATAGCTCCAAGGTAGGTAAATTAAACAATTTCCAAATGTCAGAGAAGCAGTTTGTGACCTTAAAGCATTTAGCAAACCTAATACCTGATCTACTTTAGGTCAAATGTCTAAATTTTGCAGACATTTTTATTTTACCAATAATCTTTAAAACTGTCTTTATTTCTCAATGATTACCAAAGTCAAATGAACTAAAAGGCATTAGTTTTAATTTTTCTGACAAAATATTTGATTTAAATGCTTATTTTTCTTTAAGCCAATTAATTTGAGCTCTTTTGTGTAAACATCACACACGCAACACATATAAATACAGAGAAAGATGATCTAGTAGTTGTAAGATTTTTCATTTGACAGTATTTAAGTTTCTTAGTTGGATTACTGGCTTCAGTGTGGAGTCCATGGAGGAACATGGCTAGGAAAACATGCAATTTCCAGGGCCTAATAAGCAGGCACAGCTGGAAGGCAAAAACAGATACCCAAAATTAAAGGTCTCATTTTTATACCAGATCCTGGATCCCAAAAAAGAGGGAATCAGCCCATCTTCCGTGGGGGTCTTATTTCTCAGTAGGGGTAGGGATATTTCTACACCTTCTAGGTGACCAAGAGCATGCTTCTCTAATCCAAACATGCAAAGAGTTGAGTATCTCCCCCATAACTGCCATTAGACATCCCTAAAAGTATATTTCCTACTTAGTTATTACACATCAATGTTCTCTCATAATGCAAAGTTATACCTGATATCCCCCAAAGTAAAAAAAAGTCAGGTAACATAATGTAAAATCAAACAGAGCCTTAGATTTTGAGAGACATCTATCTGCTTTCAATCCCCAGGGTTCCATGAGGAAAACAGAGATTTTTTTTTCCCAGAATGGAAACTGTTAGCAATTATCTGAAGCTCTCTCATGTGAGCATCAAGAATAGCAAGAAGGCAAAATGTAGAAATAATTCAGACAACTGAGAATAAAAAAGCCATTTTTCCAAGAAAACAAGATTCAAAAAGAGAAAAGACATAAAGACCTTTTAAGTATATGTATAGCTTGGATATCTGCCTTTAATTAAGCTGATTTTGACCATAGTGTTCTTAAAAATAAAAGTCCTTTTACATTTTTTATTACCTTACTTTAGCCAAGCCAAATGGCCAATATTTCTGGCTTTTAAACCTTACCAAAAGTGACTTCACAGGTGAAAACCACAAGCCTCAACAAAGGTTATGACTTAACCATGAATGTATGAGGTATTTTCAAAGGAGTGGTTAGCAGTTTCTACAAGATCTAGAATCTCCAAAGGTGCTCAGAGAAAGGAAAATTTAAGAGGGGATGCCAGAAATTTTTCATGGAGACAAAGAGAATCAACAAATGGTAAAGGTCACATAGATATCAAATCAGAAAGGACTCATTTCCTAAGACAGGATTAAACCCGGGCTGCATTGTAAAATGGCAAAGCCTTAGCTGCTAAGCTACAGCACTGGGTACTTTCCATTGCTCTTCCCAGAAGGAGGCTAGCCAATTTTGAGCTTGCAAAGGCTTTTAACTGCTCAAGATAATTTCTAGAGCTAACTATGACATGATCCCCAAAATTCCTGTTCCCTAGATGGCAGAGATCAAGAGAAAGTACCACCATGTGGTTATAAGGTCAAGCTCTCAAGGACATAAAACAAGATAGAGACCTCATCCACTTTTTGTTTCTTTCAGGGACCTGCTGCAAAGTTTGTTACTGATCAGTTTGCTGGGCTGATTTGAACAGTGAGATTATGGCGTCCTAAGCCCATCTTTCATCCTATGGTATCCCTTTTTATGATAGAATGATGCAGAAAGACAAATTCACACAAAACAAAATCATAGCACAAAGTACACGAGATTTGCTACAGCTAAAGACTAGCCTGACAAAATTTTTTCTCATTAATTAAAACTTTGCAATAGATAGTGATTTTTACTATTCCCACAATCGGTTTTCATAGAGTGAGAGTGAGAGAGAGAGAGGGAGAAAAGCATTGCCCACAGCAGGGTGGGGAAGGTGAGGAGCTCAGAGAGGCCAGAGAAAGACCCACTTATTGCAGCAATACTGAATCAGAAGTTCAGGCAACCACTTGTAGGTCACGAAGGGATCTTTTCCAGCAGCCCCATCAGCTCTTAACTTTCCCTTTTTAGGAGGAAAAAGTTTCCCCATGTCCCATGATCCTTCACATGCCTAACCTGTCACCCATAGATGTCAGCAAAGAGTCCAAGGCAGATTTAATTTTTTTTTTTTTTTTTTTTAGTTAGTTGCTTAGGTTTTTTATTTTCCTTCAAATTTCCAAAAGCCAAATTTTACACCTCCTGTAACACTGTCATTTGCTACTAGTTTCTTTCTGATCCAGTCAGATGTAAGAGGCCTCTGACTGGATCCAAGCCAGTTGATTACCAGATCCAATCCTACCCTGGACCCGGCCCAGTTTCTGTCACTACTTCCAAACCCAGTTTGAATCAGAAATTTTCTCAAAGAAACTCGAAGAGCTCAAAACACAAATTTGTGGAGCTTTGGAATCCCAGAGAGAACTTACCACAATCTCCAGCTGCTCTGAGAGATCAAAGGACACAATTGGGTCATTCAGTGCTTCTGGGAATCATTAGAAGCTGTACTTCAGATCTCACTACTGAAACCATCTAATAAAAGAAAATTTGAGCTGCATTAACTTTAAAGGAGCTTAATTGAGCACAACTCCGGCAGCCTCTTGAGCCAGGGTAGGCTCAGAGACTTCAGCACAGCCTCATGGTGGAAAAAGAATTATGGACAGAAAAAGGAAAGTGACATACAGAAAACAGAAATGAGGAACAGAAACAGCTGGATTAGTTACAACTTGGCATTTGCTTTATTTGAACAAGGTTAGAAAAGTTGACTATATTTGATTGGCCAATACTCGGTGATTGGCACAAGTGTAGGCTATGGTCTATTTACACCTCCACTTACTATAGTTCATGATGCACAGAAAAATCTTTAGACTAAACTTAAAATATGCAAGGAGGCAGCTTTAGACTAAACATGATTTAACACTCCTCATCTCTGCCCTTATTGGTATAATCATTCTCCTCCTCCATTCTTCGTCTCCTACTCTTTTATTCCTTCTAAGCTTGTCCAACCCATGGCCCATGGGCAGCATGCAGCCCAGGATGGCTTTGAATGTGGCCCAATTCAAATTCATAAACTTCTTAAAACATTATGAGTTTTTTTGAGAGTTTTTTTTTAGCTCATCATCTATTGTTAGTGTAGTTTATATGTGGCCTGAGACAATTCTTCTTTCAGTGTGGCTCAGGGAAGCCAAAAGATTGGACACCTCTGTGTGGGAAGTTAAACCAAGATGTTGGAGCTATGAAGGAGAAAAATGAACCTGTTTATGTTTCTTCTTCCCTACTCCAAATCTCTGTAAGTTTTTTTTGAATATGATCCATCCATGGAGTCCAATGTAAAAATTAAAAAATTGGTCCAGAATAAGAAAGTAAAGAATTGAGAATCCATCTACTGCAGAGAGTCTGACTCAGAATAGCTGAGTTTGCTTGCTACTTCCTGGTGTTTTTCCCAGACAGAGGTCTCTGATGATTGTTCCTATGCTATGGCGACACAGTTAGTTTATGGAAGACAAGGTTAAAAGTGACTTCTAAATCAGCCTCATGATTCTTTCAAGGTGCAAGGAGGGACCCTTGGTGTCAAAATGTCTAAAAAAATTAACACCCTCAAGGGAGAGCTTAGAGTCCAAGCAAGGGACCAATTAATAGAGTTGGGGTCCCTTCTATCACCCAGGAGGGAGGTTATTTACAGTTTGCACTTTTTTAATTGCTCCTTCTTTGTTAATGAGTTGTGCTCTCAGATCCTTTCTTAGATATATGGAGGAAAGCTCATAAGCATTTAAGGCCTTCTTCCAGAGCTGGATCATTTTTGAAGGAGGCTGAGTGAATGAAACATTGCTAGCAATAGACTATGTGCTCATCTCAGAGTACTGAGATGAGCACTGATGGAATAGGATACTCTCAGAGGCTGGAAATCAAAATATCTATTTGCCACTTCTGAATATCTGGCTACACCGCAAAGTAAAAGGAGACGGAACACAAGAGAGGAAACCTTTCTTAGAGCTCTTAGGTGAGTCACTTACTGACTCTTCTCTAAGGACTGTAAAGGGCCTAAGATCCAGGTAGAATTTCTGATTTACAAAGAGCTTGTATCAATGTCCTTGAAGTCTCATTAAGTCCTTGAAGTTTCACCAGAAGTCCTCTTTCATGGCATCTCTTTTAGCCTGAGAAACAAATCTATAGAAGGATTATTTAAATACATAGGCTGTGTTAATACACTTTAGTACAAAGTAGGGGGATGAGGGAGAGGCTAGAAAAGCTTTGACTGGTACCAATCTTTGATTGGTACTAAAAATGAGAGAATATAGATCCAGAAGAGTTATGGGCTATTTTTGGAGGGCCTATAGTATCTGATTCAGTCCATTTCAAAAGTTAAATTTGAGCAGTCTATAAAAGACTAAGGAAGGTATTATTACTGAATTGAGTGGATCCAACGTGGTTCTTATGAGGATGGCAGGTTCTGGAGAAACCTCAGTCATTAGTTTGGAGACTCTGGAGAACCAGTTGTCAAGAATAAGTGTAATACTCGGTCTTCTGAGGCAAATCCTGTCCACATTATTCCTGATAGAGACAAAAATCTTCAGATTTTGTTTTCTAGCCAACAGACATGTTGAACTTTTTCAAAGTCAACTAAGTGAATGTTAGAAAGAGCTGCTGATGAAATGGCTCAAAGAAAAGAAGCGTGTCAAAGAAGCGACTCTTTAAAGTTTCTTTTCATTTTTTCTTTTAATTTGCTAAGAAAGGCTAAATGGAGGTAAGCATGGGGAGGAGGAATACATTATGTGAGGAATGGTATGAGAGAAAACTAAAGAAAGAGAGCAGAGATAAGTTTTATCCCAAAATAGACTTTTTCCAAAACAAAAAAAGAAAGCTTAGGAGTCCTTGATAAATAAGAGGCAACTAGAAATAACGTTTAATTAGAAGTGGTAAAATCTAAGGTGGTTGAGAAAGACAATGTGGCAAATCTTTGCAGCGGTGGTAATTTTATCTCTTAGGTATCTGTAGGCACAAGCTTTGCAGTGGTCACCATCTAAAACCCAAGATTTTCGTGTTACTCATTCACACCAGCAAAATTTGCAACACATTTTAATACTTTATTATTTTTTCTTCCAGAAAGAAAATACATTATTTTCCAGTTTCTCTCACTTCCTTGGCAAGCAGTCAGCATTACCACTTCTCTGTTCATTTCCTGAAATAATATCTATGCAAAGTTATATAGTGATTGTGTTATTGATAGCATGTTCAATTACATTGTCATTGCCCTGTCCATTTGTACAATAACTTCTTCAAAACAGGCTCTGCCATTGTAAAGACCATGAGAAATTCTCGTAAAGTATATGCAGGAGCTTTCTCTGTCTCCTTAACTTCCTGCCTACATCCAGCAGGTGTTTACCCGCAGGATCTTATCTCTGTCTTTTTCATGCCACAAATCATCTCTTGCTGGCAGTATGCCTCCATGGACACAATTCTCAACTCACTGGGCTCTAGGCCGCCTGTGAGATCTTTTGCCTCATCCAAAGTATAGTGCTTTACACTCCATAGTGGTTAGAAATAAGATTAATGCATCAATTAATGCATTTAATCAATCCATGCACTGATGTTTTAGTGAGGCAGTGGATTGAAGTCTGTTAAGATGCTCTGGAGCTGGATTGCCTGGATTTGAATCCCAGTTCTGATTTGTCTGATTTGGGGCTATATTTACAATTTTGGACCTGTCACAGTCTCCTTCTCCACAAAATGAGAATTATAACAGCACATATCTCATGGGGCTGTTGGACCAATTAAAATGAGACAAATCACAAAAGGATTTATAATAGCAACTGGGATAGAGTATGCCCTCAATAACATTAGCTATCTACTGTGCCTTGCTTTTAAGGAAAATTTAGCCATATTATGAACAAAAACATAAGAAAATCAAAGAGCTTGGGGTTTTTAGAAAAACTGGCCAGTGATAAGTTGAAGTTACCAAGCTTTTCATAAAAATATTGTTTGCAGACATGTTTCTGGGGATATGGTGGGTTATACATTCACAGAAACTACTAAGAACACTAGATAAAATCTAGAACACATTTTTTTCATAGCTCATCCAGTGGGAAAGAACATAAATTCCTAAAGGTACAGAGATAATAAGAAAGCAAAAACCTAAGAAGATAGTAGGCTGGGGCCAGCATTTGCCCAGGAGGGATCTACTAAACCCTAGTGGCTTAAGGCTGAGTTTAATGGGCCTGTATAAAGGGTAGGAGAAGAAGACAGTGAAGGAGGTTGGATAAGAGACAACCCTCATGACACTGAAACAGGGCCTACCAGAGGGTACCATTCTCTCAGGGCAAAATAGAAAAACCTGAACCCACAAAATGAAACCGTGATATGCATAATTCTCTCAGCCTTAGTTTTGGAGGAGGAGAAAAGGTTTCCCCTGATGATTTTTAGCCTCAAACTCCTACTTACTTAGCTATGTAGCCTAAATCTTATGACTTTTGTGGCCCCGAGAAACCCCCAAGTCAAAATTATTGCTTATATGGATTCTAGTTGGTATCAGCCCCAAGGTACCTGACAGAAGTAATAGAAATCATTTCTGGAGGAACACATGTTATACTCAAGCCTCAATGATTCCTGCAGATAAATATAAAGTAACATGAACTTCTGATTAAAATTCACTAAACACACAAGTAAATAGCTCACATCTTGAATGAGAGTCAGCAATAACATCAAACTAGGTATTTAAGTTATTATGTAATAATTTAATAATTATGTTTAATATGTTTAATTAAAGAGCGCTATTGAAAGTATGATTAAAGAACAATAAATTGACTATTTGGAAAAGAAAAAATAGAACTTGTAGAAAAGAAAACAACATATTATGATAGAAATTTGAAACACAGTGAATGCATCAAACAACCAATTAATACAATTTATCATAAAATTAATTTATTGAAAAAATCTGTAAAAAGAAAACAGAACACAGTAGAGAAATACAAATAATGAATGTTTTATTGATGTGGAGGATAGAGCAAGAAGATCCAACAAACATCTACCTGGGATTCCAGAGACATATGATAGAAATATAGAGGCAATTTTCAGAATACAAATATTGTGTTTAGTAAATAGTATAGCAGATTTAAGTTTCCTATATTGAATGAGCATAAATTAGAGAAAATTGTACATATCTTTATAGTTACAAGGAGAAGATCAGTATGTATTGTAGCTACTCAATAAATCTTTGTTCTTCTGTTGGTGATGATGATGATGGAAAAGGTAACGAATACAACTTTCTGTTCTCTTCCCACAAGATTCTTTCTCTATTCAGTCTTACTGTGGACAGAGCAACCCCTAAGTCTGGGATGCCAAATGCATTGTCTGTCTGCTACCATCCTCCCCTTTCATATGAATGACAAACATCTAAATGTTCTTTTCCAATTAAACATCTCATTTCTTGAAAATTTTTTTCAATGTAGTGCAACAGGAAGCCATGACCGATCTCATTTTGGGAAAAGAACCACTTAGAGTGTGCTTCTCTAAGAATAGTGTGATGCTTCTGTGGAGATTTTCTTTTTCTTTTTGGAACTAGGAGACTGGGAAATGGTTAGGAAGAAGGAAGATATTTTGGATGGCTAATGTTGACAAATACTTGTAGTTCATACATAGTTTATTCCATTAATATCACAGCAATGGAAATGTTTGAGATTTTGACTTCTACCCTTAGACACAACTCCCAGGTTATATTTGACAGCTATTTTCTGCCTTCAAGGTTCCCCATGACTTTCTTCCTAACGTGAATACATTTGAATAAGCATATGTTTTGGTTGGGGAATGTTCTAATGACCTAGAAAGAATGATAGCTATAGAATATTGAAGAGAGCATACAGTACCTGAGGCAAAAAATTCTATTGGTTATTTACCATTTGGCTGAAGACTTAATGCTTTGCTTTCCCTGAACTGGCTCCAAAGTGAAAACGAGAAAAGGACTTCTCAAAGTTCTACCTCAGTTCCTAATACTCATGTAATTGCCTAGACATCCTAAGCCTTGTATGAGTTTGAGTCACTATCCCTTGTAGGAGTAGCCTTTAACCTGGGTACCATGGATAGGCTTGAAGGTGATTGAGAATTCACTTAAACTGTATACAAAGGTTGTAAGTGGTTGCAGTTTACTGGGTAGTGGATCCAGAGTTTTGAAAAGATTTTTAAAAGCATCACTGGCCCAAATAAGTTAAAGAATTACTGTCAGAGAAAATTTAACTTATAAATATTTCTGATTTGAGAAAAATGCAACTGCAAGGAAGGAAATATAATGAATACAACAAATATTTCAACCTTTGTTATCTAACTTCTCAGGAGCCTTCCCAGAGTTATTAAGTTGGATAAGTAATACCCATTTCCAAGCTGCTTCTTAGCATGTGACTTCATACCATCTTGCTACGTTTTTGTTATATCTTTCCAGGCTTTATGAGAGCCTAAAAGCAGTTACAGAATTGTCAATACTCACTTATTATAGATTCATTGAATGTTAGTTCTCAAGGAGATTTTAAAGAGTACTTCATTTTACATATGAGGCCCAGGATGATCCAAGGTCTTCTTGAGGTATTGAGTGAATAGTGGAGTCATGCTTGAGCAGAGTCATCCTGTTTCACTATACAGTTCACCTTTGAAAAATGCAAGGGCTAGGGGCACTGACTCCCTGTGCAGTCAAAAATTTGCATATGACTTTAGATTCCCACAAAACTTGTATTATAATAGCCTACTGTTAACTGGAAGCCTTATCAATAATGTAAATAGTCAATTAACACATTGTAAATGTTACATGTATTTTGTACTGTATTTTTACAACAAAATAAGCTAGAGGAAAATGTTATTAAGAAAGTCATAAGGAAAATAAAGTATTACTATTCATTAATGGAAATAGGTCATGATAATGACCTTCATTCCCATTGTCTTCATGTTGCATAGGGGTTTTTAGAAATACTGGCTTGTGTAGGCTGAGGAGGAAGAGTAAGAGAAGGGATTGGTCTTGCTGTCTCAGGAGTAGCAGAAGTAGAAGAGGTGGAGGAAATGGAGGGGGAGACAGGATTGACACGCTCACTCAGCGTAATTTTATGAAAATAAATCATAATTTCTGTCTGACTTTTTCCCCTTTTCATTTCTCTAAAAATGTTTCTATATGGTGTCAAACCCTATACCATTTGCTTTAGTTTCAGTGCTTGTATCATAGAAGGGTCCATGTCATAAAAGAAGTCAAAAGCAGTCTTCAGTAATTGGAATCCTTCTGCCCAATTGTCTAATGCCAATATGTCTTCTGGCAATGCTTCTTCTATGTCTTCTTCTTCATTATCTGGCACTTGTCTAGAAGCACTCATCTCCATCAAGCTGTTTTCTGTTAATTCCTCTGATGTTGTGTTCACTAGCTTTTGAATTTCTCTGAGATCCATATCTTGAAATCCCCCTCAGTATTATTAGATGCCCACAATCTCTTTCATGATTTTCTTGGTTGGCTCTGTCATAAATCCTGTGAAGTAAAGCACAATGGCTGGACACCGTTTTCTCCAGCAGGAATGTATTGTTTGGGGCCTGATGGCTTCCACAGTTTTTTTCTGTAACAACAACAGCATCTTCAATGATATAATTCTTCCAGACTTTCAGAATGTCCTCTCTGTTAGGGCCCTTTTCCATAGTGTTGACAATCTTTTCATAGAGTATCGTGTGTAATGAGACTTAAAGGTCACTCTGACCCCCTGATCTAGAGGCTAAATTAGAGACATTGTTTTTGAGTGCAAGTAGACCACTTTGATGCCTTTGGTGTTGAACTCATGGGGTTCTGGGTTGTCAGGGGCATTGTCCAATATCAAAATATTTTTTTTAAAGGAAGTCCCTTACTGGCAAGGTACTTCCTGACTTCACAAAGCATCCATTCTGGAACTAATCCAGAAAAAGCATTCTCATTATTCACACCTTCTTGTTGTACAACTGAAAGACTGGCAGCTGGTGTTTATCTTTTCCCTTTGAGGCTTGGGAGTTAGCAGCTTTACAGATAAGGGCAGTCCTGATCATAAACTCAGCTGCATTTGCACAAAACAGTCAAGTTAGCCTATCCTGATACTTGCTTCTCTTCTTTACTAATAAATGTCCTTTGTGGCATTCTCCAGTGCCCCAGAATAGGATGCTTTTGTCTTCATCAAAAATCTCTTCAGGCAGATATCTTTTCTGTTTAATGATTTTTTTCTTAATGGTGTCTGGGAATTCATCTGCTTCTCTTGGTCAGCAGAAGTTACTTTTTCTGTTATCTTGACATTTTAAAAGCCAAACCTCTTTTGAAAATTATCCAGTCATTCTTTACTAGCATTAAATTCTACAGCTTTAGATTCTTTACCTTTCTTTGGCTTTAAGCTGTCATATAATGACTTCAGTTTTTCTGGAATCAGAGTCTACAGGTATGCCTTCTGTATAGCAATCCTGCACCCACATAAAAGTTGCATTTTCAGTATGAGATAAAAGGGTATTTCACAAAAAGTATAAGGGTTTTGTACCTGCTGGAGTAGCTGCAGTGACAGCTTCATGAATTTCCTTTTCTTTTGTTCACAGTGGTCCTTGTGCTGGATTCATTTATCCTATAATGGCAGGCAACTGTAGCTGCAGACCTCAGTCTGTGATATATATCAAACAATTCAACTTTTTCTTGTGATGTGACTATTTTTCTGCTCCTTGGGAGCACTTCCAGCATCACTAGCCACACTTTGTATTGGTTCCATGGTGTTATTCAAGGTTTATGATAGTGTACTAAGCACAATGAGAAATATCTGAGAACCATGAGAGATAACTTTTTACTGCTATACACATTTTTTTGGAGAGACGAATTTCCCACGTGAGGATAACAAGCCTTGCAAAGCACTTTAAGCAGATACTTTTAACACTTGAGCTCACTGCAATAGCAACAGGAGGTAGTTTCAACATTATTACAGCAGTACAGTATGTACCACAGTTAATTATATGCAGTTATGATTTAATACTGAATCTTTATGTTTGTTTATATTTCTCTCATTTGTGAATGGCACCATGAATGGTTAAGTGTCTGTGTATGTAAGTTTTGATAAATTTTAACTTTTTACAACAGTGTTAGGAGATGAGGCCCAATGAAATGCGATTAGGCCATGAAGGTGGACAGAATGGATTAATGCCATTATCAAGGGAGAGAGTTCATTATAAAAAGGGGAAGTTGGCCCTCTTTTACTCTCTCTCTTGCCCTCTCTTTGGTCTTCTGTCATGGTATGACACAGCAAGAGGGCCCTTGCCAGATGTTAGCCCCTTGATCTTAGAATTCCCAGCCTCCAGAACTGTAAGCCAATACATTTGTGTTCATTATAAATTTTTAAAAAATTAACTTTTAATAATAGATCTTTGTATATTTTGTGATAACAAATGATAAAATAGACTAATATCTGTATACATTTTATGTGGTTGTGACATACCTAACTTTGTCTTAATATTTTTGATATTTCTAGGTTATGTACATTATTTGTGAATTGTTTTCAAATTGTTAAAGATCTCTAAAATATTTTCCACTGTACTTACTGAAAAGAAATTCATGTATAAGTGGAGCTGCATAGTTCAAATCCATGTTGTTCAAGGGTCAACTGTATAGAGAAATGACAGAATTTTCTTAATTTAGCATATCTTCAAAGTCTCATGTATTTGTAAAACAGGAACACAAGAAATTAAGACATTTTAGGTGGTATCATACTAATTATGCTTATTTACTGTCTTTGTTCCCAAAGACAGCACGATAGTTATCTAAAAAATTTTCAGTAAAGTTTCATGATTGTATATATGAAAGACACAAATTAACTCAACATTGATGATTCAAGGTTTTATATTTAGCCAGCTTCATGACTGAAAAAAATAGTGTTTCTTTTTCTTTTCTGGGAATAAACCCGTTTCCTTCTCATTCCTTTTTCTCAGCAGATGGCACCAAGCGGATCCATGGAAGTGAGTGGGAACCACACCTCTCTGGCCATGTTTGTTCTCCTAGGACTCTCAGATGAAAAAGAGCTGCAGCTCATCCTCTTTCCAGTCTTCCTGGCGATCTACCTTGTGACCCTGATTTGGAACATAGGTCTTATCATCTCCTCAGAATAGACTCTCACCTGCACACACCCATGTACTTTTTTCTCAGTTTCCTGTCATTTATAGACATCTGCTATTCTTCTACCATCAGCCCAAGCATGCTTTCAGACTTCTTAAAAGATAAGACAATTTCTTTCCTTGCTTGTGCCACTCAGTATTTTGTTGGGGCCTGGACGAGTCTGGCTGAGTGCTGCCTCTTGGACATCATGGCCTGTGACAGATATGTGGCCATTGGCAGCCCTTTGCAGTACTCAGCAATCATAGTCCCTAGTATCTATTGGAAGATGGTAGCTGGAGTCTATGGGGGTGGATTCCTTAGTAGCTTAGTTCATACAGTCCCTTGCTTTAATCTCCACTACTGTGGGCCAAATATCATTCAACATTTCTTCTGTAGCATTCTACAGACTATTTCCTTGTCTTGCTCCAACCCCTTTATCAGCCAAATGATTCTTTTTCTGGTAGCTATTTTGTTGGGTTGGGCTCTTTGCTTGTTATCCTTTTGTCTTATGGTTTCATTGTAGCTTCCATACTGAAAATATCATCAACCAAAGGTCGTGCCAAGGCCTTCAATACCTGTGCCTCTCACCTGGCAGCTGTGGCTCTTTTCTATGGCACAGACCTTTCTGTGTACATGCATCCTAGCTCTAGCCACTCCATGAAGCAGGACAAGGTGCTCTCAGTGTTCTAAGTTATCCTTATCCCCATGTTAAACCCTCTGATCTATAGTTTGAGGAACAAGGAAATCAAAGAGGCCCTCAAGAGGGTGACAAATGGAGCAACACATTTACATTAGTAAGAACAACATTTGGGTAGATATTGCTATTTCTATAATGAAGATAGAAACAGGAATATGTAAGTGACTCTTTGTATGTCACAAGAATAGCTAGGTAGAGAGAAGAAGTATAAACTTTACTTCCTGGATTTCTGGTGCCATTGTAGTCAGCCACCACCAAGTGATCAGTTTGAAACAGTATCACTGACATTGAATACAGTTTAAAAAGTCAGTTTCCATGATGAGAACCCAGGTAGATTAAGCCTTAAAAGGTGATTATGTTTTTGAGAACAAACGGCTGGTAAATATTATATGTAGAGAAATGACAGGTACTTAGGATGCCATACTGTGTTTTCTTCATTTCTTTTCTTTTCTTTTTTAACTTTTATTTTATGTTCAGAGAACATGTGCAGGTTTGTTATATAGGTAAACTCACGTCACAGGGGTTTGTTATACAGATTATTTTGTCACCCAGATACTAAGCCTGGTACCCAATAGTTATTTTTTTCTGTTCCTCTCCTTCCTGTCACCCTACATCCTCATTAGGCCCCAGTGTCTGTTGTTCCCTTGTTAGTGTTCATGAATTCTCATCATTTATCTCCCACTTACAGGTGAGAACATGTAAGCATTTAGTTTTCTGTTTCTGTGTTACTTTGCTAAGTATAATGGCCTCCAGCTTCATCCATGTTCCCATAAAAACCATAATCTCATTCTTTTTTCATGGTTACATAGTATTCCATGGTGTATATGTACCACATTTTTTTTATCCAGTCTGTCTTTGATGGACATTTAGATTTCACGTCTTTGCTATTGTGAGCAGTGCTGCAATGAACATTCGTGTGCATGTGTCTTTGTGGTAGAATGACTTATGTTCCTCTAAGGATATACTCAGTAATGGGATTGCTGGGTCAAATGGTAGCTCTGTTTTCAGCTCTTTGGGGAATCACCATACTGCTTTCCATAATGGTTAAACTAATTTATGCTCCCACCAACAGTGTATAAGTGCTCCATTTTCTCTGCAACCTTGCCAGCATCTGTTATTTTTTTTTACTTTTTACTAGTAGCCATTCTGACTGGTGTGAGATGGTGTCTCATTGTGGTCTTGATGTGCATTTCTCTGATGATCAGTGATGATGAACACCTTTTCATATACCTGTTGGCCATTTTTATTTCCTTTTTGGATAAATGTATACTCAGGTCTTATGTCCATTTTAAAAATCGGGTTGTATTTTTCTTGCTATTAAATATTATGACTTATAAATATTAGGTATTAACTCTTATCTGCTATATAGTTTGCAACATTTTCCCCCAATTTATGGGTTGCTTTTTAATTTTGTTGACTGCTTCTTTTGCTGTGCAGAAGCTTTTTAGTTTGATGTAGTTCCATTTATTTCTTTTTGCTTTTGTATTTTAAGCTTTTGGTTTGCTATTCAGAAAAATAATTGCAAAGGCCAATGTCAAAGAGCTTTTCCCCTACATTTTCTTATATGAGTTTCAGGTCTTACATCCAGGTCTTTAATCCATTTTCAGTTGATTTTTGTATATGATGTAACATAAAGGTCCAAATTCATTTTTTGCATGAGAAAATCTAGTTTTCTCAGCACTATTTATTAAAGAGGACTATCCTTTCTTCATTGTGTCTTTTAGTGCCCTTGTAAAAAATTAGATGACCATAGTGCCAATGAAGAGGCAACTAGTAAGCATTTCAGCTCCACAGAATCTAAACTTGATTTTTGAATTTAAGTGAAGTAATAAGATTATTTGAGAGACCTCTAAAAGACATTAACACAATGAAAATACCTATGCACACATCCTTATGTACATGTATAATTGTCTTCATATAGAGTCTCAGAAGAGAAATTGTTGGGTCAAATGATGGCTTATTAGAAGCATTTTCAGCATGCCTCACCTATCTTGGAGAACCAAAACAACAATGACAACATAAATATATTATCCAAGAAGGAACATGGGAGTTCAACAGAAGTAAAACAGGCAGCCTACATGGCCAGGACTGGTCAAAAACTGGGAGTGAATCTCCAGTATGGGAGAGGGTGAGTGAATGTTTTTCTGTGGGTCTATTTTCCCACTGATGAAACTATACAATCCAGGACACAGGGAAGCACCTTGGTGAACCCAATCCTTGAATCTAACTTATGGAGCAGCTGGGATATTGTGAGAAGGAACTACTCCAGGGAGTGTCTCTCTCTTCCTCAGACTTATGCAGCCACAGTAAGGCACCATTTTTGATCCTATCTCTAAAAAAAACTGTGCATGATCCTGGGAACCAAAAACAGCAGTCTTCAGTACTAGGGAGACTTGGACTGTGGCTTGAGGAACCACGGCTTGAGTGGGAAAGTGCTCTCACAATCAGAACTGAGAACCAAGCATGGCAAGAACTCCAGCTGCTGGTTCTGGAACTGGGCAAACATCTCAGACATGAGCAGGATAAGAATTGATGTAGAGACTTGGTACTGAGCTCAACAGTGGCTCCTATGGCTTGGGGATGAATTACAGGGTGGGTGAGAACTGCTGGGACTGACTAAACAGCTGGGTCAGCTACCACAGCCAGGACAGGGGAGGAGGCCCTTTTGGGATTGGGGCATGACAGGGCACAAGCCCCCAACTCACTGGTCAAAGCAGTAATTACGGGGACCAGCACCATCCCACAGTGGCAGAACATCAACACAGCAGTGATTACCTTTCACCCAAGCATTTCACCAGAGGACTGAGGACAATCCCACTCCCTAGTCACAGCTGGTGCATGCACACCCTGTTAGGGAACCTGAGAGCAAGATTGCCTGGTCTGGGTCCATCCAGTTTTAATACCCCCTGAGATTGTAGGATCTAGGTTTCTGGATGTTTCACAGCTCAGTCCACCACTTGAGACACCTGAGTACTTCTCCCAGGGCACAAAGCTTGGAATACTGCTACCAGCTTGGCTAGCTCCAACCTGCAAGTGTCATCTATTGGCCTGGAGGTTGGCTTGAGCAGTCCATTTCAACCACTTCCAATAAAAAAGTACAGTGTGTGGAAACTAGAAGGACATCTTACTACCACTGCCACCATAATCACCCATTATACCCAGGAGCAAAATAACCCACTCACTTACCCAGTACACTGCTATTACAACCAGCATCCAGAAACATCATTCAGAGGCCACAGAATTGATCTTCCTGGATCCACCAACACAGGTGTTAGGATATACTTCCCCAGGTCACAATGATAGACACGCTTAATTCACCATCACTTAATCTGAAGATGGATGAATCTGGCATTCAAACTGGAGCACAAATTCACCACTGCCCCCATAAATAACTATACCCTAACACACTGAGGCTAGCCAAATAACATACAGCATCTTCACTATTGCATACACCCAGGAGTAAAGCCAGAAGGCTACACCCAATCAACAGAGTTGTCACATCTTTAAGAAAAAAGTTCTCCCCTAAGTAAAGTAAATTCAAAAATAAAAAGAACTGTTACATCAGGTGTGCAGAAACCAACCTAAAAACATGGGATACATGAAAAAGCTAGGTAATCCTCACACCCTCAAAACCACACCCTCAGGGATGGAACCAAGATGGCCGAATAGGAACAGCTCCAGTCTACAGCTCCCAGCATGAGCGCCACAGAAGATGGGTGATTTTTGCATTTTCAACTGAGGTACTGGGTTCATCTCACTGGGGAATGTTGGAAGTGGGTGCAGGACAGTGGGTGCAGTGCACTGAGCATGAGCCAAAGCAGGGTGAGACATCACCCCACCCAGGAAGCACAAGGGGTCAGGGAATTCCCTTTCCTAGTCAAAGAAAGGGGTGACAGATGGCACCTGGAAAATCGGGTCACTCCCACCCTAATACTGTGCTTTTCCAATGGTCTTAGCAAATGGCACACCAAGAGATTATATACCATGCCTGGCTTGGAGGGTCCTACACCCACAGAGCCTCGCTCATTGCTAGCACAGCAGTCTGAGATCAAACTGCAAGGTGGCAGTGAGGTTGGGGGAGTGGTGCTCGCCATTGTCAAGGCTTGAGTAGGTAAACAAAGTGGCCAGGAAGCTCAAACTGTGTGGAGCCCACTGCAGCTCAAGGAGGCCTGCCTGCCTCTGTAGACTCCACCTCAGGGGGCAGGGCACAGCCAAACAAAAGGCAGTAGAATCCTCTGCAGACTTAAATGTCCCTGTCTGAGAGCTTGGCAGAGAGTAGTGATTCTCCCAGCACGCAGCTGGAGATCTGAGAACTGAGTGACTGCCTCCTCAAGTGGGTCCCTGAACCCCGAGTAGCCTAACTGGGAGGCACCCCCCTGTAGGGGCAGACTGACACCTCACATGGCCAGGTACTCCTCTGAGGCAAAACTTCCAGAGGAACGATCAGGCAGCAACATTTGCTGTTCACCAATATCCGCTGTTCTGTGGCCTCTGCTGCTGATACCCAGGCAAACAGGGTCCGGAGTGAACCTTCAGCAAACTCCAACAGACCTGCAGCTGAGGGTCCTGTCTGTTAGAAGGAAAACTAACAAAAAGAAAGGACATCCACACCAAAACCCCATCTGTACATCACCATCATCAAAGACCAAAGGTAGATAAAACCATAAGGATGGGGAAGAAGCAGAGCAGAAAAACTGGAAACTCTAAAAATCAGAGTGCCTCTCCTCTTCCAGAAGAATGCAGCTCCTCACCAGCAATGGAACAAAGCTGGATGGAGAATGACTTTGATGAGTTGGGAGAAGGCTTCAGATGATCAAACTACTCTGAGCTAAAGGAGGAAGTTCCAACCCATCCAAACAAGTTAAAAACCTTAAAAAAAAATTAGATGAATGGCTAACTAGAATAACCAATGCAGAGAAGTCCTTAAAGGGCCTGATGGAGCTGAAAACCATGACACAAGAACTACGTGATGAATGCACAAGCCTCAGTAGCTGATTCAATCAACTGGAAGAAAGGGTATCAGTGATGGAAGATCAAATGAATGAAAAGAAGTGAGAAGAGAAGTTTAGAGAAAAAAGGATAAAAAGAAATGAACAAGGCCTCCAAGAAATATGGGCCTATGTGAAAAGACCAAATCTACATCTGATTGGTGTACCTGAAAGTGACAGGGAGAATGGAACCCAGTTGGAAAACACTCTGCAGGATATTATCCAGGAGAACTTCCCCAATCTAGCAAGGCAGGCCAACATCCAAATTCAGGAAACACAGAGAACACCACAAAGATACTCCTCAAGAAGAGCAACTCCAAGAGACATAACTAACAGATTCACCAAAGTTGAAATGAAGGAAAAAATATTAAGGGCAGCCAGAGAGAAAGGTTGGGTTACCCCCAAAGGGAAGCCCATCAGACTAACAGCTGATCTCTTGGCAGAAACTCTACAAGCCAGAAGAGAGTGGGGGCCAATATTCAACATTCTTAAAGAAAAGAATTTTCAACCCAGAATTTCATATCCAGCCAAACTAAGCTTCATAAGTGAAGGAGAAATAAATCCTTCACAGACAAGCAAATGCGGAGAGATTTTTGTCACCACCAGGCCTGCTTTACAAGAGCTCCTGAAGGAAGCACTAAACATGGAAAGGAAGAATGACTATCAGGCACTGCAAAAACATGCCAAATTGTAAAGACCATCGATGCCAGGAAGAAACTGCATCAACTAACGAGCAAAATAACCAGCTAACATCATAACGACAGGATCAAATTCACACATAACAATATTCGCCTTAAATGTAAATGGGGTAAATGCCCCAATTAAAAGACACAGACTGGCAAATTGGATAAAGAGTCAAGACCCATCAGTGTGCTGTATTCAGGAAACCCATCTCACGTGCAGAGACACACATAGGCTCAAAATAAAGGGATGGAGGAAGATCTACTAAGCAAATGGAAAACAAAAAAAGGCAGCGGGTGCAATCCTAGTCTCTGATAAAACAGACTTTAAACCAACAAAGATCAAAAGAGAGAAAGAAGGCCATTACATAATGGTAAAGGGATCAATTCAACAAGAAGAGCTAACTTTCCTAAATATATATGCACCCAATAAAGGAGGACCCAGATTCATAAAGCAAGTCCTGAGTGATGTACAAAGAGACTTACACTCCCACACAACAATAATGGGAGACGTTAACACCCCACTGTCAACATTAGACAGACCAACGAGACAGAAAGTTAACAAGGATATGCAGGACTTGAACGCAGCTCTGCACCAAGCAGACCTAATAGACATCTACAGAACTCTCCACCCAAAATCAACAGAATATACATTCTTCTCAGCAGCACACCACACCTATGCTAAAATTGACCACATAGTTGGAAGTAAAGCTCTCCTCAGCAAATGTAAAAGAACAGAAATTATAACAAACTGTCTCTCAGACCACAGTGCAATCAAACTAGAGCTCAGGAGTAAGAAACTCACTCAAAACCACTCAACTACATGGAAACTGAACAACCTGCTCCTGAATGACTACTGGGTACATAACAAAATGAAGGCAGAAATAAAGATGTTCTTTGAAACCAATGAGCACAAAGACACAACATACCAAAATCTCTGGGACACATTCAAAGTGGTGTGTAGAGGGAAATTTATAGCACTAAATGCCCACAAGAGAAAGCAGGAAAGATCCAAAATTGACACCCTAACATCACAGTTAAAAGAACTAGAGAAACAAGAGCAAACACATTCAAAAGCTAGCAGAAGGCAAGAAATAACTAAGATCAGAGCAGAACTGAAGGAAATGGAGACACAAACCCTTCAAAAAATCAGTGAATCCAGGAGCTTGTTTTTTGAAAAGGTCAAGAAAATTGATAGACCACTAGCAAGACTAATAAAGAAGAAAAGACAGAAGAATCAAATAGATGCAATAAAAAATGATACAGGGAATATCACCACCGATCCCACAGAAATACAAACTAACATCAGAGAATACTATAAACACCTCTATGAAAATAAACTTCAAAATCTAGAAGAAATGGATAAATTCCTTGACACATACAACCTCCCAAGACTAAACAAGGAAGAAGTTGAATCTCTGAATAGACCAATAACAGGCTCAGAAATTGAGGCAATAATTAATAGCTTACCTACCAGAAAAAGTCCAGGACCAGATGGATTCACAGCTGAATTCTACCAGAGGTACAAGGAGGAGCTGGTACCATTCCTTCTGAAACTATTCCAATCAATAGAAAAAGAGAGAATCCTCTCTAACTCATTCTATGAGGCCAGCATCATCCTGATACCAAAGCCTGGCACAGACACAACAAAAAGAAGAGAATTTTGGACCAATATCCCTGATGAACATCGATGTAAAAATCCTCAATAAAATACTGGGAAACCGAATCCAGCAGCACATCAAAAAGCTTGTCGACCATGATCAAGTGGGCTTCATCCCTGGGGTGCAAGTCTGGTTCAACATATGCAAATCAATAAACGTAATCCAGCATATAAACAGAAACAATGACAAAAACCATATGATTATCTCAATAGATGCAGGAGAGGCCTTTGACAAAATTCAACAACTTCATGCTAAAAACTCTTGATAAATTAGGTATTGATGGGATGTAGAAAAGCAAGATCAAACCAAATTCAAAATTAGCAGAAATAAAGAAATAACAATGATTATAGTAGAACTAAATGAAATAGAGACCAAAAATGATATAAAGGATAAATGAAGCAAAAATTTGGTTTTTAAAATAATAAACAAAAATTGATAAGCGATTAGTGAGACTAACCAAGAAGAGAGGAGACCCAAATAAAGACAATCACAAATGAAAAAGGAGATATTATAAGTGATACCACAGAAATACAAATATGTACATGTATTTAACTTATTGTTATCAAGCTGTATTACCTGCAAGCTGTGCTATCTTGGGACAATCCCTTAGCTTCTCTGGCCTCAGGTTCCCCACCTGAAATTGATAGTTTGGACTATAAGATCCCTAGATTCCTATATCCTTTCCAGCTCAAATGACTCCAAAGTTAGTAAAGAAAATCTACAGTCATGAGACCATCATATAGACCATCAGGAAGTAGGGAATGAATCCAGTGGGGACATGGCAAAGTGGGGCATGAAATCTGCAGGGACAAAAGCTCCATGACAACCATGACACCCGAGAGCAAGTACCTGGAATGTTTTCTCCCTTGAATTGGCTTTTCTCCTTTATTCTCTGCTCTCAACAGCACGTTTAAGCAGATCTGAAGTTGTGGTCATCTCTTTCGCTGTGAGTGAACAGCAAGTTTTGTGGCCAAAAGCACCCATCTTAGAGTGCAATGGGGCCCATCTGGAAAATTCCTTTGTACAAGAAATAATTAATTTTAACCTTGTCAAGAATTGTCTTTTTGAGGGATCTGGGTCAAGGTCACAGGGCAAGACTTAGAGGGAATGGTTGCTTCTCTGGTATCTCATTATCTCTGATTCTTTCAGTAAACAAGGTTTATGGTCCTCAGTCTCTCCCATTATTCAACTCTTCTCTCTTCTTTGCTTCCATTTCCCCCACCTAGGGCTTTTCCTTGAGTTCTCTTTCTCCTTACAGAAATTTTCTGACCTTAATGAAAATAATAATCTCAATATAAAATTTCAAGTTATTACGCTGGGATGAAAAATAGATGTTGAATTCCAGTTCTGCAATTTCTTAAGGATATGATTTGACCTCTGTTACTTTCTGTTTTTTTTTACCTGTTAAAAAAATGAATTCTGTTTTGAGATAATATTGATTTAATTTTTATTTAAATACACAGCTTTGATTAATAATTTCTGAGTAGTAAGAGCCCAATTGCATCACTGCAAGATGATATGAGAAAGTACTCATGTACAATTCCGTTAGACCTTTTGAAATACTTCAAATGGCTCTCCATTGTTGTTTTTGGAGACCTTGGAGGTCTGGAGACACTAGCCTACATAATGTAGAAATCAGAAATACCCACTCTAAATACAGGTAGTTGGTCTTAGTTGGTCTAAGTATTCCTTTTTACCTTTTTTTATTTACAGTGCTCTTCATTCAACAACATTCCTGGTTTTACCCGATTCTGCATTCTGCACAATGCCACAAACTGACCATCTTCTTATTAGATCAGAATTGGAAAAGATTTCGATTGCCTACAACCATCTAGCAAAATCCCCAACCAATATTTATATGAGTCACTTTTTCTCCTGCAAATTTTCTAGGGAGGTGGTGAACACATGCAAGAAATGTAATGAAAGAGAATGAGTGCATTCATCCTTTTTCTTTAGTTTACCAAACTTTAAAAAGATAAATTTTCAGGACAAATTTTATAATAAATAAGAAAAACAATCTATAAGGTTTTGCTCTTTTCTGGAAATGGTGGATTAAATAGAATATATTTAATTATGGCCTGTATCACTGGAATGTAATAAAAATTTGAAGAATTACAAATTACAAATTACAAATAATTGTTCAACAGTTTGACTTTTTTCATTGAACTGTCCAATTACATTTGTGTTTGGGGGATGTTGTCAATGACAGCTTATATTTTCAAAGTATTTTTATTAAATATAACTCATCTTGGATAAAATACCTGAGAAATTTTATTGACAACCCTTTATTCTAATAGTAAACAGAAAGATTTCCAAGTTCATAAAACCACAATGAAAATAAAATAAACCTAAGATCTTCTTAGTTATACATCTAAATCTGGGTGAAAGAACCATTTATTAATGTGTTAATATCAGTATCCATGATGCTTAGAATTAAGTAGTAAAACATCTCCACTAGTCCATGTGCTGTATGTAGTAAGTTTTGATTGGTAGACTATTGATTATTGCCTCAATTTCAGAGCCTGTTATTGGTCTATTCAGAGATTCAACTTCTTCCTGATTTAGTCTTGGGAGGGTGTATGTGTTGAGGAATTTATCCATTCCTTCTAGATTTTCTAGTTTATTTGCATAGAGGTGTTTATAGTATTCTCTGATGGTAGTTTGTATTTCTGTGGGATCAGTGGTGATATCCCCTTTATCATTTTATATTGCATCCATTTGTTTCTTCTCTCTTTTCTTCTTTGTTAATCTTGCTAGAGGACTATCAATTTTGTTGATCTTTTCAAAAAACCAGCTCCTGGATTCATTGATTTTTTGAAGGGTTTTTTGTGTTTCTATCTCCTTCAGTTCTGCTCTGATCTTAGTTATTTCTTGCCTTCTGCTAGCTTTTGAATGTGTTTGCTCTTGCTTCTCTAGTTCTTTTAATTATGGTGTTAGGGTGTCAATTTTAGATCTTTCCTGCTTTCTCTTGTGGGCATTTAGTGCTATAAATTTCCCTCTACACACTGCTTTAAATGTGTCCCAGGGATTCTGGTACTTTGTGTCTTTGTTCTTATTGGTTTCAAAGAACATCTTTATTTCTGTCTTCATTTCATTATTTACCCAGTAGTCCTTCAGGGGTAGGTTGTTCAGTTTCCATGTAGTTGTGCGGTTTTGAGTGAGTTTCTTAATCCTGAGTTCTAGTTTGATTGCACTGTGTTCTGAGAGACAGTTCATTGTGATTTCTGTTCTTTTACCTTTGCTGAGGAATGCTTTACTTCCAACTATGTGGTCAATTTTGGAATAAGTGTGATGTGGTGCTGAGAAGAATGTATATTCTGTTGATTTTGGGTGGAGAGTTCTGTAGATGTCTATTAGGTCTGCTTGGTGCAGAGCTGAGTTCAAGTCCTGTATATTCTTGCTAACCTTCTGTCTCATTGATCTAATATTGACATTGAGGTGTTAAAGTCTCCCATTATTATTGTGTGGGAGTGTAAGTCTCCTTGTAAGTCTCCAAGGCCTTGCTTTATGAATTTATGTGTTCCTGTATTGGGTGCATATATATTTAGGATAGTTAGCTCTTCTTGTTGAATTGATACTTTTACCATTATGTAATGGCCTTCTTTGTCTCTTTTGATCTTTGTTGGTTTGAAGTCTGTTTTATCAGAGACTAGGATTGCAACCCCTGCTTTTTTTTTTGCTTGTGATTTACTTGGTAGATTTTCCTCCATCCCTTTGTTTTCAGCCTATGTGTGTCTCTGCACGTGAGATGGGTGTCCTGAATACAGCACACTGATGGGTCTTGACTCTTTATCCAATTTGCCAGCGTGTGTCTTTTAATTGGGACATTTAGCCCATTTACATTTAAGGTTAATATTGTTATGTGTGAATTTGATCCTGTCATTATGATGTTAGCTGGTTATTTTGCCCGTTAGCTGATGCAGTTTCTTCCTGGCATTGATGGTCTTTACAATTTGGCATGTTTTTGCAGTGTCTGACACCTGTTGTTCCTTTCCATGTTTAGTGCTTCCTTCAGGAGCTCTTGTAAGGCAGGCCTGGTGGTGACAAAATCTCTCAGCAATTGCTTGTCTGTAAAGGATTTTTTTTCTCCTTCACTTATGAAGCTTAGTTTGGCTAGATGTGAAATTCTGGGTTGAAAATTCTTTTCTTTAAGAATGCTGAATATTGGCCCCCACTCTCTTCTGGCTTGTAGAGTTTCTGCTGAGAGATCAGCTGTTAGTCTGATGGGCTTCCCTTTGTGGGTAACCCAACCTTTCTCTCTGGCTGCCTTTAACATTTTTTCCTTCATTTCAGCCTTGGTGAATCTGACAGTTATGTGTCTTGGCGTTGCTCTTCTCAAGGAGTGTCTTTGTGGTGTTCTCTGTATTTTCTGAATTTGAATGTTGGCCTGCCTTCTAGGTTGGGGAATTTCTCTTGGATCATATCCTGATGAGTATTTTTCAACTTGGTTCCATTCTTCCCATCAGTTTCACGTGCACCAATCAAACATAGATTTGGTCTTTTCACATAGTCCCATATTTCTTGGAGGCTTTGCTCATTTCTTTTTATTCTTTTTTCTCTAAACTTCTCTTCTTGCTTTATTTCATTAATTTGATCTTCAATCACTGATACCCTTTCTTCCACGTGATCGAGTTGGCTAGTGAAGCTTGTTCATGTGTCATGTAGTTCTTGTGCCATGGTTTTCAGCTCCATCAGGTCATTTAAGGTCTTCTCTACACTGTTTATTCCAGTTAGCCATTCATCTAATCATTTTTCAAGGTTTTTAGCTTCCTTGTGATGGGTTTGAACATCCTCCTTTAGCTCAGAGAAGTTTGTTATTACCGACCTTCTGAAGCCTACTTCTGTTAACTCATCAAAGTCATCTGTCATTCAGCTTTGTTCCATTGCTGTTGAGGAGCTGCAACTCTTTGGAGGAGAAGAGGCACTTTGGTTTTTATCATTTTCAGCTTTTCTGCTCTCCTCATCTCTCCTTTTCTTTCTTCCCATCTTTGTGGTTTTATCTACCTTTGATCTTTGATGTTGGTGGCCTACAGATGGGGTTTTGGTGTGGATTTCCCTTTTGTTGATGTTGACGCTATTCCTTTCTGTTTGTTAAGTTTCCTTCTAACAGTCAGGTCCCTCAGTGGCAGGTCTGTTGGAGTTTGCTAAAGGCCCACTCCAGACCCTGTTTTCCTGGGTACCAATGGTGGAAGCTGCAGAACAGCAAATATTGCAGAACAGTAAATCTTGCTGCCTCATCCTTCCTCTGGAAGCTTTGTTCAGGAGGGGCACCTGCCTGTTTGACATGTCTGTCAGGCCCTACTGGGAGGTGTTTCCGAGTTAGGCTACATTGGGGTCAGGGACCCACTTGAGGAGGCAGTCTGTCTGTTCTCAGAGCTCAAGCACCATGCTTGAAGAACCACTGCTCTCTTCAGAGCTGTCAGACAGGGACATTTAAGTCTGCAGAAGTTTCTGCTGCCTTTTGTTCAGCTATGCCCTGCATCCAGAGGTGGAGTCAACAGAGGCAGCCGGCCTTGGTGAGCTGTGGTAGGCTCCGTCCAGTTTGAGCTTCCCCAGCTGCTTTACCTACTCAATCCTCAGCAATGGTGGACACCCCTCCCCCTGCCAGGCTGCTGCCTCACAGGTCGATCTCAGACTGCTGCACTAGCAGTGAGCAAGGCTCCTTGGGCATGGACCCACTGAGCCAGGTGCAGGATATAATCTCCTGATGTGCCGTTTGCTAAGACCATTGGAAAAGCGCAGTATTTAGGTGGGAGTGTCCCCTTTTTCCAGGTACAGTCTGTCATGGCTTCCCTTTGCTGGGAAAGGGAAATCCCCCAACCCCTTGCACTTCTCAGGTTAGGCAATGCCCTGCCCTGCATTGGCTCACCCTCCATGGACTGCACCCACTGTCTAACCATTCCCAATGAGATGAACCAGGTACCTCAGTTGGGAATGCAGAAATCACCCATCTTGTGTGTCGATCACACTGGGAGCTGTAGACCAGAGCTGTTCCTATTCAGCCATCTTGGAATGGAAGTCCACCATGCTTTTTTATTCCCTGGAGTTCAACCTTCTTTTCTCTTTGGCCAGAACAAGGCATGGAGGCTAGAGGTTGATCACAGGGACAGAGGCTGGAGAATGGCAGCAATATTCTTTTATGCCTTCTCTAGAAAGTGATTGCAAGAAACACATTCACCTGTCAAAACTCAAAGAATGGACTTGGAGACACAAACAACAGTGGAAGCAAGACTTTTAATGTCGGTCTTGCAAGATTGGGTGTCTGGTAGGCAGGCACACCCAGGGCAGTTACCAGTATTGCTCTTTAACACATTGCTCAAATTCTTTCCTTTATGAGTTCATACCTTTATCTGTTGCCTATCCTATAACTTTTTCCAAATTTGTCCCTGGACTTTCCCTCAAGATGGGCTTAGCTAGACTACATGCAGCCTTGCCTTGTATTAAAATTTATTTTACATCCTTTATTTGTAGGTTGTAGCTGTTGTTGTTGTTTTCTCTGTTATTATAATGTCTCTGGCATAGAGAGGAGTCCTGGAAGCTGGAGCATAGATGCAGGATAGCCTTAGCTGCATTGGTAACTCCTTCTACACAAATTGTGCTTTTGGCTTTGGTGGCAACAAATTTAAACATTCTGCAGTTTTCCAATCCTTATTTTGTCTTTTTTTCCCTAAGGTGGTGATCTATAGAGGTTCCTCTGAATTCTTCGCCTTCACATATCCTGTTTCTTCTAACTTGCCATAACACAATCTTTCTCTCCAAATCAGTGAACATTTTTGCACTCATAGTATGTTTTTGAGTACTGATTAAATAATTATGACCCAGCTACTCTATGTAATATTAAGCAGGGACACTATGCAAACATTAAAAATGTTTATCTTTATGTGCTGACCTGGAAGGCTATCTTTAGTGGAAAAAAAAAACCAAGTTGCAAAATAGCATATTCAGAAAAAGTCTAGTCTTACCTTTGTTTAAAAGAAAAAGGAATACTCCACATACACACCAATACTAAAACAAAAGAACCAAACTGTGTGGAGATAACACATGTGAAAAGAAAAAGCCTACAAGATAACAGCCTAGAGCTATCACAGTGGTTATCTCATGGTCCTTCCTGTGAATCCAAATGATGTAAAGCTTTCATCAAAAAAGATGTATATATACAGAATATTTTTCCAATAATTTTAAGGAGTTCAGGAACTCCTCTGAGATATCCTATTGGTTTTGTCTCTCTGGATAACTCTGACTAACATGTTCATTCTCTTGTCTTCACTGTGTTGCTGCAGCTTCTTAACTGGACTCCAGAGCCTTGCTACAGAAATTTTCATGCACAGATAGCTGTCCAGTTGTTTTCTGTGGGTGATGAGGGCTGAGATCCCTGACTCCCCATCTTGCTTATGTCACTTATATAGCTTCTGAATACATTGATATTTATAAAGGCAAGAATATCTTGGATATACTTTGCTGTTTTCCGTATTAATTTCATAATCAACTTTTAGTTTCCACAAGCAAGTATGTTGTGATTGTGATTTTTATTTCACATAATTCATACATTAATTGGTTAGAATAGAAATTTTTACAATTTTGATTCTTTCAGTCTGTGACATTTGGCAGCAACAGTAACAAATCAGCCATGGAAGTTTCTCCTTCCCTTTATTTTGAGCCTATGTGTGTCTTACATGTGAGATGGGTCTCTTGAAAACAGTATACCATTGGGTCTTGCTTTTTTTATCCTGCTTGCCACTCTGTGCCTTTTTAGTGGGGCATTTAGCCCATTTACATTCAAGGTTAATATTGATATGTGTGCATTTGATTCTGTCATTGTGCTGTCAGCTGGTTATTATGTTTACTTGATTGTGTGGTTGCTTTATAGTGACACTGATCTCTGTGTTTAACTGTGTTTTTGTATTAGCTGGTAGCAGTTTTTCCTTTCTATATTTACTGCTCCTTTCAAGATCTCTTGTAAGGCAGGTCCGGTGGTAATGAAGTCCTTTAACATTTGTTTATCTGAGAAGGATTGTATTATTCCTTCACTTAGGAGCTTAGTTTGGCTGGATATGAAATTCTTGGTTGAAGATTATTTTCTTTAAGAATGTGGAAAATAAAACCCCAAACTCTTCTGGCTTCTAGGGTACCAGTGGGGAGGTCTGCTGTTAGCCTGATGGGGATCCCTTTGTAGATGACTCACCGTTTCCTTATAGCTGCCTTTAACATTATTTTATTTTGACCTTGGAAAATATAATGATTATGTGTCTTGGCGATTATCTTCTTGTGTAGAATCTTGCAGGACTTCTCTGTGTTTACTGAATTTGACTGTTGTCCTCTCTAACAAGGTTGGGGATATTTTCATGGAAAATATTCTGAAATATATTTTCCAAGTTGTTTTCTTTCTTCCCCTCCCTTTCAAGGATGCCAGTTACTTGTAGATTTGGCCTCTTTACATAACCCATACTTCCTGGAGGCTTTGTTCATTTCTTTTTGTTTTTCTTTATTTGTGTCTGACTGTCTTATTTCAGAGAACCAGCATCAAGTTCTGAGATTGTTTCCTCAGCTTGGTTTATTCTGCTCTTAATACTTTTGATTGTATTGTGGAATTCTTGTATTGTGTTATTCAGCTCTGTCAGACCCACTAAGTGCTTTTTTATATTGGCTATTTTTCTTTCAGCTTCTGTGTCACTTTATTGTGATTCATATTTTTATTGGATTGGATTTTGCCATCCTCCTGAGTTTCAGTGATCTTTTTTCTATCCATATTCTGAATTCTATTTCTGTCATTCTAGCCAGTTTGGCCTGGTTAAGAATCTTTGTTGGAGAACTGGTGTGATCATTTGGAGAACATATGATATTTTGGCCATTTGAGTTACCAGAGTTCTTACATTTTTTTCTCATCTCTGCATGTGGGTGTTTCTTTAACTGCAGAGTAGTTTGAGTACAGTCAATCGACTTATTTTCTGGATGTTTTCACTGGGCCAAGGCTTTGTGTGGGGTCTTTATTTGAAGCTCACTTCTTATCTCTGGCTTCAGAGGGGGATATGCTAGTGAGATATATTTGGTGTTGAAGCTTTGAGGTGTGATTCAGCAGGTGATACGTAGGCTTACAGGCCATCTGGAAGACTCTTGCTCTGTTGTGTGGCTCCCCTGTGTTTCCTCACAGTTGCAGCTGTGTTCCCTCTCAGTGCTCTGAAAGTGTGGGTTCCTCTCCCCCTGAGTGCTGGTTGTAGTTTCTGATTCAGCACTCCTGGGCTGCCCACTGCAGCTCTGGGGAGATCTTTGTGTTTATGTTCCTTCCCCAGCTTAGAGACAGCAGTGGAAGAGATCTTAATAATGGTTGTGTCTAAGTGTCTAAGGGTCATTTGTTTGACTCCTGGGGGCTCCACCCCAGAGAGATGCAGGTCAGCAATCACTCAGTGCAGCCAGCCCAAGATAGAGGGTATGTGTTGTGGGACCAAGCCAGGAGTTCTCTGTCTGGTGATGAGTGGTGGGGAGTGTGTGGGACCAGTGGGAGACAGAGCAGCCTCTTCTCCTTGGGTTGACTGCAGATTATTAGAGGTGTGGATAAAGCACTTAGTGTCTTTGCTCCTTCATTAGTCGGAGGGTGTCAAGGGCAGTTCCACTGCAGAGGCAGTGGCATAGAAACTTTCAGCTGACCTCGGAAGCTCTGTCTAGGGAGCTGCTGACTTGGTACTGGCTTGATAGTTCTGGCTGGAGGTGGCTGGAAGCCCAGGCCTGAGGATCTTTCTGGTGAGAAGATATGGGAATGGAAACCCTCATAACACTCTGGCCACTTTTCCATAGGGCTGCTGTTATATGCTTGGGGCCTGCTCCAGTACCTAGTCACCTCAGATTTCCCAGAACCTGGAGGTGTCACCAGTGAAGGCTGTGAAACAGCAAAGATAGTGGCCTGTCCCTTCCTCTGAGAGCTTTGTCCCAGGGAGGTATACAGCTTTTGCTGGCCCAAAGCAGCTGTAGGAAGTGGCTGGAGAGCCTAGTTGAGAGGTTCCACCCAGTGAGGAGGAACAGGGTCAGGAAGCACTTAAAAAAGCAGTCTGGCCACGTTTTGGTAGAATAGCTGTGCTGTGTTGGGGGTCTACTTCAGTCCTCAGTCATCTCAGACACTTCGAAGCCCAAAGGCTGGAGTTGCTAAGTCACCAAAACAGCAAAGATGGTAACCCACTTCTCCCTCTGGGAGTGCCATCTCAGGGATAATTCAAATCTTTGTCAGCTGGAGAGCTTGGTGGGGGTGGCTGCAGGCCCCAGTTGGGACGTCCTGCCCAGTGAGGAGGAATGGGATTGGACACCCACCTAAAGCACAGTCTGGCTATGTTTGGATAGAGCAGCTGTGCTGTGCTAGGCTGGGGGTTCTCTTCCACCCTTTATCAGCTCAGATTCTTCAAAGCCCAAAGGCCGGAACAGCTAAGTCATCTGAATAGCAAAGATGACAGCCCAGCTCTTCCCATTGAGCTCCTTCTTAGGGAGGTGCAATGCCACCACTGGTAGCTGGCTGAAATTCCAAGCCAGTGGATCTTATCTTGTGAGATGCCATGAAGTGGGGCCTGTGGGTTGTTGCTGTTAACGCCCCTGGATTCAGCCTCTTTCCTAGGAGTATATACAGGAGTCTAACCTCCAACTTTGCTGGAGCTGTAGCTACTTTTACCAGAAAACCCAAGTATCTAAGCCTTCGAGGTCGAGGTCTCCATGCTGGCCTGAGTGGCTGATCTGCCAAGACTCCAGGTAGCTCTGTGTGTTAGACTGAAGACTGAAAGCCCTGGTGGAGTGGGTTCATAAGGAGATCTCCTGACTTGAGGGTTGCAAAGACCTAATGCTCACCCCTTCTTTTCCTTTCCATGACAGCCACACACCCTAGCTGCTTCTGGTCAGCCATCTTGCCCACTCCTCCACTTCTCCCCTAGTTTTCTTAAGGCTTGAATTGGCATTCTTTTTTCAATTTTTTTCCAATTCACAGCTTTGTTACTTTATTGTATTTCTTTTTGAAAGATTGTTACTTCTGACTTTAGCATTGGCTGCATCTCATAAATATTGCTTTATTTTATTCATATTTACCTTGTATATTAATAAGCAATTTGGCACCTTATACATTAAGGGGTATTGAAGAAGGGAGGAGGCTTTGATATCTGCAATGTTAGTTTGGATTCACACCCCTTCACTTACTAGCTGTGTTTCTGAATTCCTCTGGCCTAAGTTTATTCATCTATGAAGTTGGTATAACAATAAAACTTAGCTCAACTGAAACCATTTTAATTCTTTGAACATAGAAAGCACTCAATAAATAATAATACATGACTCATGTATAGCGTTTATTATATGCTGGGGTCCCTATTCTGAGTTTTGAATAAGTATCAGCTCATTCATCCTAAACAACTCCAAAATAGATATATAATATCTCAATTTTACAAATGAGAAAACTGAGGCACAAAAGATTGTGTGGCTTGCCCAGCATCACACAGCTTGGGGGTGGCAGAGCCTGAATTTGAAGCCAGGTAGTTCGGTAAAGGGGAAAATTTTTAATTTTAAATTATGAAGTATATTGGTTAACTACTGCTGTATAACAAACCGCAAAATCCAGTGCTGACTGCAACATTTATTTATTGCCACTCACGTATCCTCAGATCACCTGGAGATCAGCTGGGACTGGCTGATGTAGAGTAGGCTTAAATGCATGACTTTTCTGAACATGACTGCAGGTTAGCTTGTCTAGGTTGCGCTTGACTGAGATACCTTTGACCCATGTTTCTTTCATCCTTTCCTGGATTCAATAGTTACCCAGTCAAACAAGAGTAAATTTTGTAAATTTAGTGGGGGAGAAAAAGAAAGTTTGAGTTCCACAGTATCAGATGTTGCTATTGGCTGTGAACTTTGAATATCATCTCCATTATAATTTCCCAGTAGGCTCTAGATACAAGAAATCAAATCATCAGACTCATAAGTAAATGTCATTGCAGGGACCATATCCTTGTTTCTACCCCACTTCATGATTAAAATCACCTCCTTCTTTCTAATGCTACAGCTAGTGTAGGCAAGGAAATTGCCAAATATGTATCAGATGATTAGTGCTGAGAGAGGTCTTAGGCAAACTGCAGGTATCTCATGTTGCTCTTTCTTAAAGACACAACCAGGCCAATACATTGCTTTTTTCCCTTTCCAATGGCAGAACCCCTCTGTCTGTTTATTCTCTCCTGTCCAGAAACACAGAATAATCAATGGTTACCACCATGTCTTTATTATGCTGTATCAGCATATATGGTAGATGATGTTTCTAAACTCCTGGGCATCTGTGCCAGGCCTCATTTCTCTAGTGGCAAATTCTTAACATTGAGCCATCTTTGACCTGAGAAGCCACAGGAAACAAAAGATTTCTAAATCTTGTTGTTTCACAAATACTTTTGGACAAATTAATAAATGGTGAGGCCACACCTGATGTAGGATAAAAATAATGAACCTCCAGGACCTAAAGATCCTGATGTCTGTGGCATTGAGCCATCTGTTGGTCCATATTGGCATATTTTCTGCATCAAATCAAGCCTTCTTTGTCCAAAAGGCAGTAGGCAGCGTGAATTTTGTTATAGTCCATTCATGATCATATTTTGTGGGTTAAGGGGATTCTGATGGGCCATATCTGGCAGAAATCTCAGAATCTGTAAACTCAGCAGCACCTTCTCTTTTGCAACCTCTTTAAGGCATCTTTAATTTCTTTGTTCCTCAAACTGTAAATCAAGGGATTTAACATGGGTATGACCACAGTGTAGAAAACTGATGCAAATCTGTCAAAGCTGGAAGAGCCTCCAGAGCTGGAACTCAAATAGACAAAGATTCCTGATGTATAGAAGAGGGAAACAGCTGTTAGATGAGAAGCACAGGTGTTGAATGCCTTGGACCTGCCTTTAGCTGAAGTGATCTTCATGATAGAGGTGCCAATATAGCCATAGGATATCATGATAACTAGGGCACTTGCTATCCCAAAGAACATGGTTAATATAGCAGTCATGACCTGTACAAAGAAAGTGTCAGTACACGATAAGATTAACAGTTGGGGCATGTCACAGAAGAAGTGTCTGATGACATTAGACCCACAGAAGTGGAATTGAAGCAAAGCACCAATTTGGAATAAAGAAGCAGTGAGGCCAGTCACGTAGGCTCCCAGTACCATCCAAACACAGAGGGTGGGTGACATGATGGATGAATAGAGAAGGGGGTTACAAATGGCAGCATAACGATCATAAGCCATGGCTGTCATGAGACAAGACTCACTCAGTCCCATCGTTGAAAAGATAAAGTACTGAATAACACAACCAACAAAAGTGATAGTTTGCTGTTCCTGTAAGAAGTTGGAGAGCATCTTGGGGACTGTGGAGCTGATATAGCATACATCTATAAAGGACAGGTTACTGAGGAAGAAATACATGGGTGTATGGAGGTGGGAATCCATCCTTATTAAAACAATGAGGGACAGGTTCCAGGCCAGAGATGTAATGTAGATCACCAGGAATATAGTGAAGAGCAGCGTTATGATCCTGGGAAAATCTGAGAATCCCAGCAGGATGAAATAGGTGATTTCTGTAATATTTCCTCCCCCAGTCATTGGCTCGGTGCTCCTAATATCAGAAAGGAGACAAGAGAATGGATTGCTAACTCAGGTGAAGTGATAACATTACCATCTTCCTATGTGTACATCTTTTCTTCCAACAAGCACTGGAAAATGAGAAATGTTTCACTCTTCTGATGGGAAGACCCCAACTTTTCTTGAATTGCCAGCATGTAACTGCACAATATTTCAGGTTCTTGATTAATTCATGGAGTATCCTGAGAATTAAAAAATATATTTTAAAAGTTGACTGGCAATTTTAAAAAAATATGCTATGGAAATGCTGAGAGTATTACGTACAAGGTAAAGATCACTAATTAAGATAATAGTTTTTCTTCAAAAAGACCTCTGGTGATTCATTATATAACTGTTGCTTTAAAATTATGAAAGCTTAGGCCGGGCATGGTGGCTCATGCCTGTAATCCTAGCACCTTGGGAGGCTGAGGTGGGTGGATCACCTTTATTCAGGAGTTTGAGACCAGCCTGGCCAAAATGGCAAAACACCATCTCTACTAAAAATACAAAAATTAGCCGGGCGTGGTTGCACAGGCCTGTAATCCCAGCTACTTGGGAGGCTGAGGCAGGAGAATTGCTTGAACCCAGGAGGCAGAGGATGCAGTGAGGTGAGATCATGCCACTGCTCTCTAGCCTACGTGACAGAGCGAGACTCTGTCTCAACAACAACAACAAAAATTATGAAAGCTTAAATGGCATCCTTCCAAAATATATTTGATGGACAACTGTCCTGTCCTGGATTGTTATCTAAGTAGATTTAAAATACTTTTTATTTTACCTTTTAGAAAAATTGCTTTCTCTGTTTATAATAACTTCTCCTATTTTAATAAAAATGTATTTAATATAACATATCCAAACTGGCCTTAACAATAATGTCATAAATTTGGATAACATTTTGAGGCAGAGAGAGCATGGGTGTCCAATAAAGTTTTGGAATAAGTCTTCTCAGGGAAGCCTTCATACAAAGGATTCCAGAAGGAGGCTAGTGCAGCTCAATCTTGGCCCCAACTATTGTCTCAATTTTAGGGTATCTGGGAAACAGCATAGTAATGTGGCTAAGAGTTGGGACTTTGGAGTTTATTTCCAATACCTTCTGCTTCTATTAACTTGTACCAGTGACATAAAAACGTTAAGCTTAATTTACTACTAATAATGTAAGGACAAGAAAAGCTTCTAACTTCCCAGTTTACTGGGAAGGTTATAAGTGAAAATTCATGCAAAAACTTAGCACACAATTAAGTATACAGCAATTGTTCAATAGAGACTGGCTATTGTTATCATGGATTGCTTACAAATAACCATGAGTGGCAGGTATACCTGTGGGTAGGAATGTGAAAAGTAATATTTTCATGGGTTAATTTGAGGAAATTCATGAGACAGCATCAGCCCTATAGACAGCCAGGCATCATTGCCTCTAGGCAGGTGTAGATTCAGACCTAGTGTCCATGCCGGTTAAACCACCTAAAGCCATGATGATTGATATAAGCCACATAAGCCATTTTTTCTTCAGTTTGCTTGCCTTTGGGTACACTAGGTTGATGGAAAACCAGCATCAAATTATGATGGATCTTAATTAGAGAAAAAGTCAAAGTAAATATTTCAATTTTCTAATAATACAGAGGTATATCTTTTCATTTTTTGGTAGATACAATCAGCAAGTTAGAGCTTACCAACAGACTTATAGTATTAGGTTGGTGTAAAAGTAATTGCACCAACCAAAGGTATGCATAGATAATGTACATACACTCTGCTCCATACTCAGGCTGTCCTTTCTTGAGATCAAAGGGAAACCAATGACAATAGCCAAGAAGATTTTGAAAAAGATGAATAATTAGAAAGGATTTTAACTTTCAGATATGAAAAAGTATTATTAACATTGATAATTCATTATTCTTATAATAATAGACATGTGCCAAAAGAACAAATAAAAATTTCATAAATAAATACGTGTTGGTAAGAATTTTATATATGAAAAAGTATTTTCAATTGATAGTGAAAGAGCAAACTCTTCTATAAATGGTCTGTGAGGTCTGCCTCACTATGAGTAAAAGAGTATTTGAGGAATAAATAGATGTGCATTTATATAATCTTTGGATGGAAGTGATATTAAATAACAATAAAACAGAAATTATAAGAGAAAAAATATGGCAAAGCAATTTAAAACTTGGTTGCGGCAGAAAAAACCCTTATATAAAGCATATTCGAAAGACAATTGATGAATGGTGGAAAATAGTGATAAAACAGAAAAAGACAATATAATTATTATCTTAATATATAAGATATTGTATAAATCAGTAAGGAATGGGCACTCATATGACCACTGATGAGTGCACAAGGTAGTTCTACTTTTCTGGAGAAAAATCATTTGCTTTTTATAAACTCTTTTGCATGCGTGAGCTCTCTCTCCCTTCCCCCAGTCTCTTCTCTCTCTCTCTGTCTCTCTCTCTCTCTCACACACACACACACACACACACACCTTACAAACCATTTATAATGTCAAACATTAAAAGTAATGAATGGTATCATTTTGATTTTCTTCTTTATACTTATCTGCATTCTCTTGTTTTCCTACAGCTTCTACATTTATGATAAAAATATTATTAAATGTAAAAATCATTAATAGGGTGGAGAAAGGGGGAGGAGGAAGGAAGAGGGAGAGGACAGAGAAAAAGGGGGAGAAAGAGATAGAATGTGAGAGAGTAGACTTTCCTGAGTCTTACTTGCTGGCTGTGTGATGTTTAGCACATGATTAACCTCTCTGTACCTCAGTTGCTTCATCTATAAGTGAAGCTGATAATCATTAAACCTCAAAGGGTTGTTGCAAGGATGGAATGACATAAAGGGCTTAAAACAATAAGGCCTCGGCCAGACGCGGTGGCTCAGACCTGTAATCCCAGCACTATGAGAGGCTGAGGCAGGTGGATTGCCTGAGGTCAGGTGTTTGAGACCAGTCTGGCTAACATGGTAAAGCTCCGCCTCTACGAAAAATACAAAAATTAGCCAGGCGTTGTGGCGCATGTAGTCCCAGCTACTCGCGAGGCTGAGAAGGGTAATTGTTTGAACCCGGGAGGCGGAGGTTGCAGTGAACCTAGATTGTGCCACCGCACTCCAGCCTGGGCAACAGAGTGAGGCTCCATCTCAAAACAAAAAAACAAAAACAATAAGGCCTCAAAAAATGTTAGCAATGATCATTCCCATCATCACTTCTCTCTTAAAGGGGAATAAAGGAAGAACTAGTACTGAAGTATTAAGGAGCTCTTAATACAATTATTTATGATTTCTAAACCAGACTAAAGAATATTGTTGACAAATGATTGTATTTCTTTCTATCTTGTAGCATTGTGTTATCTCCCACATAGCTGAATTGTCAATTCCCGATGCCGCTTTTTGTTCCAGCACCACCAAGTACCGTCAAGCTGAGAACGCTGACTGTATAGAGCACACTGATAAGTAGAGACGTTTGGTTACTTAATGCTAAGCATTGTATATACTAATATTTGCAGAACTCAACAAGTTTGTGTTTAACACATTAATAAATGGTTCTTTCACTCAGGCTTGGATGTCAAACTAGAAAATCTTATTTTTGTTTTATTTCCATTATGGTTTTGTTAACTTGGAAATCTTTCTGTTTACTCTAGAATAGTTCTAAAAAGGAATGAGATCATGTCCTTTGCAGGGTCATGGATGGAGCTGGAAGCCATTATCCTCAGCAAACGAATACAGAGTCATTATCCTCAGCAAATTAGTGCAGGAACAGAAAACCAAACACCATATCTTCGCACTTATAAGTGGGAGCTGAACTATGAGAACACATGGATACAGCCAGAGGAATAACACACACTGGGGCCTGTCAGCAGGCGGAGTGCGGCGAGGGAGAGCATTAGGAGAAATAGCTAATGCATGCTGGGCTTAATACTTAGGTGATGGGTTGATAGGCTCAGAAAACCACGATGACGTACATTTACCTATGTAGCAAATCTGAACATCGTGCACATGTACCCCGGAACTTATAAAAATAAAAATAAAAATGAAAAAAAGATTTAAAAATAAGAAAACCCTCTAATACCATATCTCAGGTATGTTATCCAAGGTGAGTTAGATTTAATGGAAATATTTTTAAAATATAAGCTCTCACAGATAACCTCCCCCAAACACGAATATAACTGGTCAATTCAGTGAAAATAAGTCAAATTGTTGATCAGTTGGTTGCACTGAAACTCCTTACTTTTTTATTACATTCTGGTGACACAGGCAGACATAATTAAATGTACTCTATGTAATCTACCATTTCCAGTAAAGAACAAGGAGTTGTGGATTGCTTTTCTTATTCATGATAAAATTTATCCTGAAAACTTACCTTGTTAACATTTGATAAGCTAGAGAAAAAGAGAAAAAACTCTGGATATATTCACTCTCTTTGATTAATTCCTTGCATATGTTCACCATCTCCTGAGACAATTCGCAGAGGAAAAGATAATTGATGTAAATATTGGTTAAAGATTTTACTAGATGAATGTAGGTGATCAAAATCCTATCCAGTGCTAATCTAATAAGGACATGGTCAGTTTGCGAAGTTGTGCAGGGTACAAAATCAGGTAAAGCCAGAAACGTTGCTGAATAAAGAACGATATATGTACAAGAAGGTTACAAGGAATATTTAAACCAACGCTTCTTGTGCTTGGAGTGGGTATCTCTGTGTTGCCCAGGACGGTGTCTTCAGATTCCAGGGTCTCCAAAAATTACAACAGAGAGCAATTTGAAGATTTCAGAAGTTCTAATAGCCCTATATAGGGGTACTCCGTCATATCATTAAGACTCAGTGTGTCTCTTGTTATTCAGAGATCATAAATCAAAGCTATGTATTTAAACAGAATCAAGTTAATTATTAGCATTTTGAAAACAGAATCCTGAAAGATAAATATTAAATTAAAGGGTCCTTGGGGTGGAGAAAACTGGGAAACATACCCAAGCAATTTTTGATCTTAGGAAATTCCTCTGAAACTCAGTAAATTATTATTTTTGATTCATCTTTCAGGCTTTATAGACAACATATATTTGACTATAGATTATTCCAACATCCCCATTTTACAGGTGAAAAAAAGAAGATAGCAGTGTTCAAGGTCACATCCTTAAGAATTCAATACCCATCCCTCACTCCAGAATAATACCTGAAATTTTATGTTTGAGGTTTTTGTTTTTACAGAAGGTTGAGTAAGGAGAAAGACAATCCAGCGAAGAACTTTAGGTACAGAATGTGGAAGTGAGGAAGAGGGAAGAGTTGAAGAATGAGAGAGACTGAGGACGATAAACTCTGTTCCATGTGTGTCCTTACTGGAAGAATTACATGGATATTGAGACGGTACAGAATCCACTGTTCTAAGTCTTGTCCTGTGACCTTGACCCAGGTCCCCCAAGAAGACAGAGTTATTGCCAAAGGTCGAAATTGCTTATTTCTTTTCCAACAAAAGTTTTCAGGTGTGCGTATCACACTCCAAGATGGGCATGTTTGACCACAAAATTGGCTGTCCACTCACAGCAAGAGAGATGGCCTCAAGTGGGGATCCTTTTAAATGTGCCTCTGAGAGCAGAGATGAAAGGAGAAAAACCAATTAGAGAGAGAAAGCATGCCAGGTACTTGCTCTCTGGTGCCATGGTTGTCATGGAGTTTTTGTCCCTGCTGATCTCATGCCCCGCTTTGCTATGTGGGTCAATTCCCTATTTCCCTATCGTCCTATCATGATGTCAGGATTGCAACTTTTTACAAAACTTGAAGTCATTGGAGCGGGAAAGAAGATAGGGATCATCTAGTCCAAAACTCAATTTCTGGGTGAAAAATATGAGACCAGAGTGCTGAAGAGTTTGCCCAAGATGACACCCTAGCCAGTAATATAGCTTGATAGCAATAAACTCGATAGGTATATGTTTCTCTGCTTACAAAACACTTTCATTCTAGGTAATTACATACATGTTTCCTCAAATACCTGACTTGAGTCAATTATCACAGCAGTCCTGCAAGGAAGGCATGGCATTATTTCCCTTGCATAAGTGAGGAAATTGAGGCACTAAGGAATACAATAAGATTAATTCATAACAAAGCCATGGCTTCTCATGGTTATGACCGTGGGTATTGATATCATAGAATTTGGGTTGAATTCTGGCTTGGCCACTTGCTGCTTGTGTGACCTTGAGCAAATTAACCTCTCTAAGCCTCAGTGTTTTCACCTATAAAATGGGGCTAACAGTAATAGCTACTTCACAGAGTAGCTTTTCATTGAGAATTAAATTGGATAAAGACTATAAAGCACTTATCAGAGTGTGTAGTATAAATCATGCTTTCTGTTTAATAGTAGATATAACTTACATGTTTTGATTTGGAGATCTTTCCAACATATTATGCTGTATTTCTATCCTTTGTTAACATTCATTAAAAATATCTGCTTATGGTCATTTCTACAAACATTTTGGGTTTCTTAGGGGTGGGGAGAGGAAGCTCATTTATCTTTGCAGTTGCAAGAGATATAGAAATGTTTTGGACAAGGTCCCATTCTTGGTTTGATCTACCTCGGCCAATCTTACTTAAAGGAAGAAATGGATGGATGGGGGCAATAAGTTAATGATCTAACTCTTGTTAATGGACGAGTACTTATATGGTTTCCGCCGATAAGGACTATAAGAATACAATATTTTAAACTAAATAGCTTTTTTAAAAAATAAATTTTATTGTATATAATCAAAGTGTACAACATAATGTTATAAGATACATATCGACAGTAAAGTGGTTACTATAGTGAAGCAAATTAACATATCCATCATTGCACGTAGTTACCCAGTTTGTGTGTGTGTGTGTGTGTGTGTGTGTGTGTGTGTGTGGCAAGAGCAGCTAAAGTCTCATTTAGCAAAAATCCTAAGTACAATAGTATTAACTACAGATTTCACTTATATGTGGAACCTTAAAATAAATAACTTCTTAAGATTTACTGTTATTCTTAAGAATAACACCAAAAGTATGGAATTTGGGCACAGTGGCTAACCAATAGAAGGATTATCTTGGACCAAGAAGAACTATTATATTCTATAACTCACACTTTGTGAGGTTCGAGATGTATTACTACCTACAGTGAGAAGAGCATGACATGCCTCAGTACACCTAAACGTTCCATCTGCAAGTGGGATAATTTCTCACCTGCCAATCTCATATGGGTACAGGAAAAATCAAATCTATGTGATGTAACTACACGAAGTATAAAATGTTGTATAAATGATAATGTAATATAAATGAAATTTAGCACATAAACTCTAGACTAGAGAAATATCTCTTACACATTTAAAAAAATCATCTTGGTCAGTCTCCGAGCCTCCATGATATCCCTAGGTCTGGTGCCTCTGCTGTTCCCTGGTCAAACTTAATGCCCTGGAGTCCCTGGGAGGCTCAGGCCTCAGGTACTTGGGTCCAGTCTCCCTAGACCTGCCACGATAGCCATCATTTCTGAGGTCTTGCACAGTCTCTGGGAGGCTACCATGAAGCATGCTCTAGGTGCACCTATGCCAAGAAATTGCTGGCTTTGACTTCCTTGCACCTCTAGGAATCTCCCCAACTCTTCACCTTAACAGTGGCCCTTTCCACCTATATATTTTTCTCCCCTACTTCTTTGTTTAAAAATTTACCTCCTTCTCTAGGCTCAAAGGGTAAGGTGGAAGGAACAGGGTTATTTGGGAATAAATCCAAACAAATATTGCCCCCCTGCACCATGCTCCCCTCCCCTCCCTTTCCTTCTGCTCCTCTCTCCTCTCCTCTCTCCCCTCCTCTCTTCTCTGCTCCCTTTTCATGTGCTCTTCTCCTCTTCTCTATTTCTCTCTTTCATTCACTTACTCTCTTTCTGTCTGTGCTTGGATGTAAATATTTTATTTTATACATTGTATTATTCTATTTTTATTGGAATATAAATAAATGCTTAACAATTAGAAATAAAATAAATGAACAGATTCAGAGTAATGTTAGCAAAATGGTCAATTACAGGTGGCTACTGTTCATTACCCCCATAAAAAAGTGCCAAAACAACAAGCAGCCACAACTTGACCTGAGTGACTAAAGGAGAATGCTGGAGTACAGCAAGGGAGCGGTGGAAATTTTGCGGTGCACAGTAACTCAGGATGGCCACCTAGAGCAGGAAGAAACCACTTTGCTTCTGCCACCCATTCCCTCCAGTGGGGATCAGCTTGGAACCAGGAATGGGTTTCTCCCCATGAGGAAAAGGTAAGCAGGAGGCCACAGCAACCCCCATCACTGTCATGGACACCTACAGTTTTCACTACTTATGAGTCCTGCGGTCCTCATAGGCCCTGTGCCCAGCTTAGGAGGCTGCCTGGGTTTCCAAAGGCTGCACGACTCCAGAGATGGAGCCCATCTCATATGCTCTCTCTGTGGTCCAAGCTGCCACTGTGCAATCTTGAAAGTGGAGCTACTGTTCCAAGGGCCCATAGCCACTGCACCCCTTCATCCCTCAGGCTCTGCCATTATTGCATCACACTCACACAGCGACAGTGCACCATTTACCAGCAGAGCTGCTGCAGCTACCTGTCACCTAAGAACAAGCTGTTTAATCTTCCTGTGCCTTAGGAACAAGCTGCTGCAGCTTCATACTGTCTGGGAACAAGCCGACAGTCTCCCCCATCCCATTTGCTGCTGCATCTCATCCCTTGCCTACTCAAAGCCTGTGCCCAGCAGAGAAGCCACATGCCCTAGGTGCTTAAGCTGATGTGGCATGTTGCCTGCCACAAACCAAAAGTTCAGGCCCAGTGGAGCAGTCACAGGTTTGCACCTCTGCCTAGTGGCTCCTGCTCCTTCAGGAACCTGACCTTCTGCCCCTATAGCAGAGCAGCTATACCCCAGCAACTAAGCCCATGTGGTGCCTGTCCCCTGGGGACTCAGAGTCCAGTATAGCAGAGCCACCCTGCCTGAGTCAAGACAGAATCCTGTCCTTTGGGGACCAGCAATCCTGGCCCTGTGGATTAGTCACACACCCAGCCCCATGGGGCCCCAGGCCTAGGGCCCAGTGAAGCAGCCACCTCCCAGGCACCTGAGCTGATGTGCTGTCCCGATCTCCAGGGAAACAGAGCCTTGGCTGAGCTGTGACTCCTGCTCTCTGGGTCAAACAGCCACAGATCCCCACCTCCCTGAATCTGGATTCCCCTGTAGAATCTGCCATGCTGAGGCTCCCTGCCTCCCTAGGGAGTAGGACCATTGTTGCCCTGCTCCCCAAGCCCCAGAGAACAAATCAGAGCTCTACCCCATCATTCCTGCATTCTTGCTGCTGCTGCACTGAGCCTTATGGAGCCTAGGCTAATGCCTTTCCTACTTCCAGAGTCATCATTACAAGATACCCACTCCCCTGGTGCCCACGTTGATACTGTGCCTCATTAGTGTGGGGACTGACAGTTACGCCCCACTAGCCATGGCTTGAGTCTCTGGAACACCCCTTCTTCCTTAGAGCTGTGTCAGTGCTGTACACTGATTCCCAGGATCAGAGTCACAGCTACATCCCTGCTTTTTGGGACTAGGCTATTGGGGAATGCCTCCGAGTCACAGTCCCCAGATTTGTTGGAGAGCTGTGTTTACTTATGTTCCAGAGAAGGAACCTGAGCCCACATTACAGGTACCACAGTAGTTCAGCAAGACACTGAGCACAGATTCCCAAGACCTCAGCCATTTCAAAATCGTTTTGAGCCCTGGAACACAGTTTCACTGAGTCTGCTTGTGATCCATGTCAGACCCAACACCATGAGTGATTCTCTCAGCTAAGGTTCTTCACCATGGGGAAAGTAAGAACAGGAGGACCCCTAACACCTTTGCCACCAAGAACTTTAATAATCTTCACTGCCAAAACCATTGCTCAAAACACCTGCGCCCTAGGCCACTGAGTCACCGGCAGTCATTACTGATGTTAACTATAGTTGAAGAAGCTGTACACAGACTACACTACTGGGCCTATCCAGAACCAGAGCCAACACACCCTCCCAAGTGACACCCTAGGACCCGTCTTCACGTGAAACTCTACATAAACTATAAATTCGGAATAAGTGACTGTTCCACCAGATGCTCGGACAACAATGGAGGGAATTAGGAAACATGAGAAAGCAAGAAACAAAACACCACCAAAGTAACATGGTAAAGTGTTGGCAACTGACTCCAGAGAAATAAAAACATATGAATTGGCTGAAAATAAATTTAAAATAGAGATCTTAAGGAAAGTTAGCAAGGTACAGGAGAATACAGATATATAATTCAGTACAATCAGGAACACAATTTATGATCTAAATGAGAAATTCAATGAAGAGATAGATATCATTAAGAAAAAAACACATGAAAATCTTGGGGTTGAAAAATTGAATGAATACAATTAAAAATACAATTCAGGGCTTCAACAGAATATATGGCCAAAGAAAAATGAATATGTGAAGTTGAAGACAGGTCTTTTGAAATAACCCAATCATGGGGGAAAAAAGCAAACAAACAAACAAAAAAAGTGAAGACAGGCTACAGGACTTATGGAATATCATTAAGTAAACTTTTTTTTTTTATTGTGGAAGGTCCGTAAAGAGAAGAGAAAAAGTCACAGAAGTCTTATTAATAACATAAGTGTTGAAAACTTGCCATTTTAGCTTAAGGACACACATAGGCAGAAAATGAAAGAATGAAAAAGATATTTCTTTTTTTTTTTTAACTATACTTTAAGTTTTAGGGTACATGTGCACAACGTGCAGGTTAGTTACATATGTATACATGTGCCATGTTGGTGTGATGCACCCATTAACTCGTCATTTAACATTAGGTATAGCTCCTAATGCTATCCCTCCCCCCTCCCCCTACCCCGCAACAGGCCCCGGTGTGTGATGTTCCCCTTCCTGCGTCCATGTGTTCTCATTGTTCAGTTCCCACCTATGAGTGAGAACATGAGGTGTTTGGTTTTTTTGTCCTAGTGATAGTTTGCTGAGAATGATGGTTTCCAGCTTCAGCCACGTCCCTACAAAGGACATGAACTCATCATTTTTTATGGCTGCATAGCATTCCGTGGTGTACATGTGCCACATTTTCTAATCCAGTCTATCATTGTTGGATATTTGGGTTGGTTCCAAGTCTTTGCTATTGTGAATAGTGCTGCAATAAACCTATGTGTGCATGTGTCTTTATAGCAGCATGATTTATAATCCTTTGGGTATATACCCAGTAATAGGATTGCTGGGTCAAATGGTATTTCTAGTTCTAGATCCCTGAGGAATCGCCACACTGACTTCCACAATGGTTGAACTAGTTTACAGTCCTACCAACAGTGTAAAAGTGTTCCTATTTCTCCACATCCTCTCCAGCACCTGTTGTTTCCTGACTTTTTAATGATGGCCATTCTAACTGGTGTGAGATGGTATCTCACTGTGGTTTTGATTTGCATTTCCCTGATGGCCAGTGATGATGAGCATTTTTTCATGTGTCTTTTGGCTGCATAAATGTCTTCTTTTGAGAAGGGTCTATTCATATCCTTTGCCCACTTGTTGATGGGGTTGTTTGTTTTTTTATTGTACATTTGTTTGAGTTCCTTGTAGATTCTGGATATTAGCCCTTTGTCAGATGAGTAGGTTGCAAAAATTTTCTCCCATTCTGTAGGTTGCCTGTTCACTCTGATGGTAGTTTCTTTTGCTGTGCAGAAGCTCTTTAGTTGAATTAGATCCCATTTGTCAATTTTGGCTTTTGTTGCCATTGTTTTTGGTGTTTTAGACATGAAGACCTTGCCCATGCCTATGACCTGAATGGTATTGCCTAGGTTTTCTTCTAGGGTTTTTATGGTTTTAGGTCTCACTTAAGTCTTTAATCCATCTTGAATTAATTTTTGTATAAGGTGTAAGGAAGGGATCCAGTTTCAGCTTTCCATATATGGCTAGCCAGTTTTCCCAGCACTATTGTTTAAATAGGGAATCCTTTCCCCATTTCTTGTTCTTGTCAGGTTTGTCAAAGATCAGATAGTTGTAGATATGCAGCATTATTTCTGAGGGCTCTGTTCTGTTCCATTGGTCTATATCTCTGTTTTGGTACCAGTACCATGCTGTTTTGGTTACTGTAGCCTTGTAGTATAGTTTGAAGTCAGGTAGCGTGATGCCTCTAGCTTTGTTCTTTTGGCTTAGGATTGACTTGGCAATGTGGGCTCTTTTTTGGTTCCATATGAACTTTAAAGTAGTTTTTTCCAATTGTGTGAAGAAAGTCATTGGTAGCTTGATGGGGATGGCATTGAATCTATAAATGACCTTGGGCAGTATGGCCATTTTCATGATATTGATTCTTCCTACCCATGGGCATGGTTTGTTCTTCCATTTGTTTGTATCCTCTTTTATTTCATTGAGCAGTGGTTTGTAGTTCTCCTTGAAGAGGTCTGTCATGTTCCTTGTAGGTTGGATTCCTAGGTATTTTATTCTCTTTGAAGCAATTGTGAATGGGAGTTCACTCATGATTTGACTCTTTGTCTGTTATTGGTGTATAAGAATGCTTGTGATTTTTGCACATTGATTGTGTATCCTGAGACTTTGCTGAAGTTGCCTATCAGCTTAAGGAGATTTTGGACTGAGACGATGGGGTTTTCTAGTTATACAGTCATGTCATCTGCAAACAGGGACAATTTGACTTCCTCTTTTCCTAATTAAATACCCTTTATTTCCTTCTCCTGCCTGATTGCCCAGGCCAGAACTTCCAACACTATGTTGAATTGGAGTGGTGAGAGAAGGCATCCCTGTCTTATGCCAATTTTCAAAGGGAATGCTTCCAGTTTTTGCCCATTCAGTATGATATTGGCTGTGGGTTTGTCATAGATAGCTCTTATTATTTTGAGATACGTCCCATCAATACCTAATTTATTGAGAGTTTTCAGCATGAAGTGTTGTTGAATTTTGTCAGAGGGCTTTTCTGCATCTATTGAGATAATCTTACGATTTTTGTCTTTGGTTCTGTTTATATGCTGGATTACGTTTATTGATTTTCATATGTTGAACCAGCCTTGCATCCCAGGGATGAAGCCCACTTGATCATGGTAGATAAGCTTTTTGATGTGCTGCTGGATTCAGTTTCCCAGTATTTTATTGAGGATTTTTGCATCGATGTTCATCAGGGATATTGGTCCAAAATTCTCTTTTTTTGTTGTGTCTCTGCCAGGCTTTGGTATCAGGATGATGCTGGCCTCATGAAATGAGTTAGGGAGGATTTCCTCTTTTTCTGTTGATTGGAATAGTTTCAGAAAGAATGGTACTAGCTCCTCCTTGTACCTCTGGTAGAATTCAGCTGTGAATCCATCTGGTCCTGGACTTTTTTTGGTTGGTAAGCTATTAATTATTGCCTCAATTTCAGAGCCTGTTGTTAGTCTATTCAGAGATTCAACTTCTTCCTTGTTTAGTCTTGGGAGGTTGTACGTGTCGAGGAATTTATCCATTTCTTCTAGATTTTGTAGTTTATTTTCATAGAGGTGTTTCTAGTATTCTCTGATGTTAGTTTGTATTTCTGTGGGATCGGTGGTGATATCCCCTTTATCATTTTTTATTGCATCTATTTGATTCTTCTGTCTTTTCTTCTAGTGTTGCTAGCGGTCTATCAATTTTGTTGATCTTTTCAAAAAACCAGCTCCTGGATTCATTGATTTTTTGAAATGTTTTTTTTTTGTGTCTCTATTTCCTTCAGTTCTGCTCTGATGTTAGTTATTTCTTGCCTTCTGCTAGCTTTTGAATGTGTTTGCTCTTGTTTCTCTAGTTCTTTAAATTGTGATGTTAGGGTGTCAATTTTAGATCTTTCCTGCTTTCTCTTGTGGGCATTTAGTGTTATAAATTTCCCTCTACACACTGCTTTGAATGTGTCCCAGAGATTTTGGTATGTTGTGTCTTTGTTCTTGTTGGTTTCAAAGAGCATCTTTATTTCTGCCTTCATTTTGTTATGTACCCGGTAGTCATTCAGGAGCAGGTTGTTCAGTTTCCATGTAGTTGAGCACATCAAAAAGCTAATCTACCATAGTCAAGTAGGCTTTATCACTGAGATGCAACGTTGGTTCATCACAGACAAATCAACAAATGTGACTCTTCACATAAACAGAACTAAAGACAAAACCACTTGATCATCTTAATCGGAAAAGGCTTTTGATAAAATTCAACATTTGTTCTTGTTAAAAGGCTTCAACAAACTAGGCATTGAAGGAACATGTCTCAAATTATAAGAGCCATCTATGACAAACCCACAGCCAATATCATACTGAATGAGCAAAATCTGGAAATATTCCCCTTGAGACCTGGAAGTAGAAAAAAATGCTCACTCACACCATTCCTATTATTGGAAGTCCTGGCCAGAACAACCAGGCAAGAGAAGAAAAACAAAAGTTATCCAAATAGGAAGAGAGGAAGTCAAACTATCTCTGTCTGCAGACAATATGATTCTATACCTAGAAAACTCATTAGTCTTTGCCCAAAAGCTCTTAGATCTGATAAACAATGTCAGAAAAGTTTTAGGATGCAAAATCAATGTATGAAGATTAGTAGCATTGCTATACACCAACAACACCCAAGCTGAAAGCCAAATCAAAAATTCAGTTCCATTCACAATAGCCACAAAAGGAATAAAAACATAGAAATACAGCTAGCCAGAGAGGTGAACGATCTCTACGATAAGAATTACAAAACACAGCTCAAAGAAATCTGAGACAAACAAGTGGAAAAACATTCCATGCTCATGGATAGGAAGAATCAGTATTGTTAAAATGGTTATACTTCCCAAAGAAATCCACAGATTCAATGCTCTTCTTATCAAACTACCAATAACATTTTTAACAGAATTAGAAAAAATACTTTAAAATTTGTATGGAACAAAAAAAGAGCCCAAATAGCCAAGGAAATTCTAAGCAAAAACAACAAAGCTGAAGGCATCATGTTAACTGACTTTGATTACTCTACAAGGCTACAGTAACCAAACAGCATGTTACTGACACCAAAACAGACACGTAGACCAGTGGAACAGAACAGAGAGCCAGAAATAAAGCTACAAACCTATAACCATCTGATCTTCACAAAGTTGACAAAAACAAGCAACGAGGAAGGGACTCCGTATTCAATAAATGGTGCTGCAATAACTGGCTAACCATAAGCAGAAGACTGAAACTGGACCCATTTCTTACACTATGTACCAAAATCAACTCATGATGGATTAAAGACTTAAACTTATAATCTAAAATTATAAAAACTTTGGAAGATAATCTAAAAAATACTATTCTGCACATAAGACTTACAAAGATTTTATAACGAAGACACCAAAAACAATTGCAACAAAACGAAAATTGACAACGGAAACTAATTTAAAAAAAGAGTTTCTGCACAGCAAAAACAGAAACAACAACAACAAAAAACACACAAACAACTATCAACAGAATAAGCAGGCAACTTACAGAATGGGAGAAGATATTTGCAAACTATGCATCTAACAAAAGTCTAATGCTCAAAATTTATAAGGAACTTAAACAAATTAAGCAAAAACCAAACAACTCCATTAAAAAGTGGGAAAAGACATAAACAGACCTTTTCAAAGGAAAGCACACATGCAGCCAACAAGCTCATGAAAAAATGCCCAACATCACTAATTATTAGGGAAATGCAAATCAAAAACACAATGAGATATCATCTCATGCCAATCAGAATGGCTATTATTAAAAAGTCAAAAAATAACAGATTCTAGTGAGGTTGCAGAGAAAAGGGAATGCTTATACACTGCTAGAGAGAATATAAATTAGTTCAGCCATTGTGGAAATCAGTGTGGTGATTTCTCAAAGAACTCAAAACAGAATTACCATTTGACTCAGCAATACCATTATTGGGTATATACCCAAAGGAATATAAATTGTTCTACCATGGAGACACATGCATACATATGTTCACTGCAGCACTATTCACAGTAGTAAAGACACGGAAGCAATCTAAGTTCCCATCATCAGTAGCCTTAATTTCAAAAATGTGGTATGTATACACCATGGAATACTGTCCAGCCATAAAAAAGGAACAAGATTATGTCCTTTGCAGGAACATGGATGGAGCTGGAGGTCATTATCCTAAGCAAACTAATGCAGGAACAGAAAACCAAATAAACCAAATACTGCATGTTCTCATTTATAAGTGGGAGCTAAACATTGAAAACAAGCAGACCCACAGGAGGGAACAATAGACCCCAAGGCCTACTTCAGGGTGGAGGATGGGAGGACCGAAAGATAAAAAACCACTTATTGGGTGCTATGTTTATTGCCTAGGTGACAAAATAATCTGTAAACCAAACTCTTGTGACATGCAGTTTACCTATAACACAGCTGCACATGTACCACTGAACCTAAAATGAAAGTAAAACAGAAAAAGAGTTAACTTGAACTAAGCTACTAAGGACCCCAGGATGCCATCAATGCTGAATACTGCAGATGGTTGCCAATGGCCACATATCTGTTGCAGGCTATGGTGGCCAATAGGCAGCACTCATCCAGACCATCCAGTCCCCAACAAAATACTGAGTAGTACAGGCCAGAAAGGAAATTTTTTTTCATCTTTAAGAAGTCTGATAGCTTCCTTGGCTGATGGCAGAAGAATAGCAGATGTCTATAAATGACAGGAAACTGAGAAAAAAGTACATGGGTGTGCGCAGGTGAGAGTTCATCCTGATAAGGATGATAAGAGCCAGGTTTCAAATCAGGGTCACAAGGTAGTTCCCCAGGGAGACTGGAAAGAGGATGAGCTGCGGTTCTTTTTCATCTGAGAGTCCCAGGAGAACAAACATGGCTACAGAGGTATGGTTTCCACTGCCTTCCATGGATCTGCTTGGTACCATCTGCTGAAAAAAAAGAAAGGGGGAAAGAAGGAAATGGGTTTATTTCCGAAAAAAACAAAAAAGAAATTTTTCTTTTCAGTCGTGAAGCTAGCTAAATATAAAACCTTGAATCATCAATGTTGAGTTAATTTATACCTTGCATGTACAATCATCAAACTTAACTGAAAAATTCTCTTTGATAAATATTATCATTGTTAATTTTGCTGAGGGAGAGCATTAAAAATATTATCATTCCAATAATACTTATGTATTAATGATGGATGGGTATCATTAGTATAATATCTCTTAAAATGATTTAATTTCATGTTTTCTTATGCCGGAATTTGCAAATATATGTGACTATATATATATATATATATATATATATATATATATATATTGTCATCTCTGTATGATGAAAAAGGAAGATTCTGCCCAGGCATGGCTCTGCCATTCACTCAATAATTGGAGAAGCCACTGACTCATGCTGAGGCATATGTGTAAAATGGAGATGGTGGAGTAGTTGCTTTTAAAAATCTCCTTGATAACTGACATTCAATGAAAGTATAATCAGGAAATATTGACAATTCTTTAACTGTCTTTTTGCTTGCACAAAGTCTAGAGAGATATAAGAACAATGTAGCAGAATGGTAGCAGAGTCAAACAGAAAGAAGCAACTTGGAAACTGATGTGGTTTAACCAAGTTAATTACTCTAGGAAGGTTCCTGAGAAGTTAGGTAAGACAAGGCCAAAAGCCATTATGCTCTCTTCCTTGGAGGTGCATATATTTTTTTTTTAACATTTATCACGTATATTTTAGCCTTCATAGCCTTACCTGAATTTCTTTTCTATAGAATTTTTTAAATTATTATTTTTACTTTAAGTTCTAGGGTACATGTGCACATGTGCAGGTTTGTTACATATGTATACATGTGCCATGTTGGTGTGCTGCACCTGTTAACTCATCATTTACATTAGGTATATCTCCTAATGCTATCTCTCCCCCCTCCCCCCACCCCTGGCAGGCCCTGGTGTGTGATATTCTCCACCCTGTGTCCATGTGTTCTCATTGTTCAATTCCCACCTATGAGTGAGAACATGCGGTGTTTGGTTTTTTGTCCTTGCAATAGTTTGCTGAGAATGATGGTTTCCAGCTTCATCCATGTCCCTATAAAGGACATGAACTCATCCTTTTTTATGGCTGCATAGTATTCCATGGTGTATATGTGCCACATTTTCTTAATCCAGTCTATCATTGATGGACAATTGGGTTGGTTCCAAGTCTTTCCTATTGTGAATAGTGTTGCAATAAACATATGTGTGCATGTGTCTTTATAGTAGCATGATTTATAATCCTCTGGGTATATGCCCAGTAATGGGATGGCTGGGTCAAATGGTATTTCTAGTTCTAGATCCTTGAGGAATTGCCACACTGTCTTCCACAATGGTTGAACTAGTTTACACTCCCACCAACAGTGTAAAATTGTTCCTATTTCTCCACATCCTCTCCAGCACCTGTTGTCTCCTGACTTTTTAATGATGGCCATTCTAACTGGTGTGCGATGGTACCTCATTGTGGTTTTGATTTGCATTTCTCTGATGGCCAGTGATGATGAGCATTTTTTCATGTGTCTGTTGGCTGTGCCCACTGGGCCCAGTGCCCAGTGGCAGGCTGCTGTGGTCCAGGGGCTATGCATCCTGACTGACTTGCAAGGATGCAGTCACAAGGGGTGGCAGAACAGTTTTGAGAACAAAAAGATTTAGTGAGTAGCTACAATTCACACTGATATTCTCTTTGAAACTATAAAGATACACACACCAGCCTGGGCAACATAGCAAGATCCTGTCTGTACAAAAAATACAAAAATTAGCTGGACATGGTGGTGTGTACCTGTAGTCCCAGCTACTTGGGCGAATGAGGTGGGAGGATCACTTGAGCCTGGGAGGTGGAAGTTGCAGTGAGCTGAACTGGCGTCACTGCACTCCAGCCTGGGTGACAAAGTGAGATCCTGTCACAAACAAACAAAAAACTGATATGCACAGCTGCCTCTAATTTCCATTCAATATAGTAACCTTAGATCTAGTGTACTGTTTACTAAACACAGTATTTGTATTCTGAAAATTGCCTCCATTTCTGTTGTGTGTCTCTGGACCCCGAGTTAAATGTTCATTGGATCTTTTTGCTCTATCCTCCACATTAGTGAAACATTCATTACTTCTATTTCCCTGTTGTTTTCTGTTTTATTTTTACAGACCTCTCTTCTAATAAATTCACTCTATCATAAATTGTGTTAACTGGCTGTTTATCACATCCATCGAGTTTCAGATTATAGTCATATTTTGTGTTCTATAGGTCCAATTTTTCCCTTTTCCCAAATAGTTGATTTTGATAGTCTCTTATTGTTTCTTCATACTTTTAATAGCATCCTTTATTTAAACATATTAAACATACTCATTCAAATTATTAGATAACTTAAATATTTAATTCTGCAAGGCTGATTCTATGGTTTGATGTTATAGTTGACTCTTGTTTAAGATGCTCTATTTTCCTGTGTGTTTAGTGAATTTTGATCATAAGTTCATGTTTCTTTAAACTCTATCTGCAGGAAGCATTGTGGCTTTATTCTAAAATGTGTTCCTTTAGATATTATTTATCTTACTTCTGTTAGGGCAATACCTCCCTAGAATCCCTTTAATCAATAATTTTACTTGGGGTTTCTCAGGGCCACAGTAGTTGTAAGATTTAGGCCCCACAGCAAAATAAGCACAAGTTTGAGGTTAAGAATGATCAGAGGAGGCTTTTTACTTTTTCTTTGTCTCCCAAACTTATACTGAGAGAGTTGTGTACATAACTGTCTCAATTTGTTGGGTTAGGTTTTTTTCTGTGTTGCTCCTTGAGAGTGTCACTCTTGGGAGCTCTTTTTCAGTGGCATGGAGGCTGCCTCCTACCAACCTCACTCACCGTCTTTTCCTCCTATCTCTCATCCACAGACCCATTAAAACTCACAAAGATTCTTTGCTTGGCCAAACTTTAGTCAGGCTTCTGAAGCTTCTCCTAGGCCTATCTGCGCAATTCCTCATAAATTCCAGTTTTAGTAAAAATCTCTCCTAAGTTAGTTTAGCCGGAAGCCCCCATCTTCGATACCTGATTGGATTCCTCATCCTTCATCATCCCCCAGTTGATGTGTAATCATCCTGACCTGTCCTAAACAAGAATTCTGTTAGGTCAGTTTAGTCAGAATCTCCCTTAACAGAGAATTGTTTCCACTTGGTAATTTTCCATCCACTGATCTCCATGGCTCTTTGGCTATACATTTCCACTTGTCCATGCTGTATTGGAAATTGAATCTGATCCCTCTCCCCCACTGCACAACCCCATTGCAGTGGTCCGATACCTATAGCAATGGTCCTGAATAAAGTCTTCCTTAGTGTGCTTTTACAAGCATCATTAAATATTTTTTTTTCCTTTAACGAAACCAAGTGTAAGACCACCAGGGTTTAGTAGATCCCTCCTGGGAAAATGTTGGCCACAGTCAACTACCTTCTTAGGTTTGTACTTTCTTATCATCTGTGTACTTTCAGGAATTTATTCATTTCTCAATGGCCAATACATGAAAAAATGTGATTTAGGAGATATGTAGCATTTTTAGTGGTTTCTATGAATGTATAACCTACCATATTCCCAGGAACAAATCTAAAAACAATGGTTTTATGAAAGTTTTGGTTATTTCAGCTTATTACTGGCTAGTTTTTGAAAAAACTCCAAATTATTTGATTTGCTTATATTTTCCCTTTCCCTTTTTTGGAGCTGGGATACTCTTTTCCTCCTGCCCTTGAACATCAGAACTCCAGGTTCTCCAGCCTTTGGACCATAGGACTAGCCAGTGGCCCCCTAGTTCCTTAGCCCTTCAGCCTTAGACAGAATGGCACCATCAACTTCCCTGGTTTTTAGTCCTTTGGACTTAGACAATCATGTTACCAGATCCCAGGGTCTCCAGCTTGCAGATGGCGTCTCATGGGACTTCTCAGGCTCTATAGTCATGTGAGCCAATTCCCCTGGTAAATTCCTATCATCTATCTATCTATCTATCTATCTATCTATCTATCTATCTATCATCTATCTATCTAATCTATATATCATCTATCTAGAGAAATAAAGAGAGGTAGATAGATATGCATCCTATTGTTTCTGTCTCTTTGGAGAACGCTGACTAATATACAAATCATCATGGGAAGAAATCATTTCTGGCAGGACTAGAACAAGGGATTCTGTACTTGTATGACCCTGAAAGTGAGTGTCTTCTTAAAGTTTTTAAAATGAGTGTTTCACTTATCGCATTTTAGTTCTGGCCTTGAATCCTAAAGCAGAAATTAAGAACTCAGTTAATAGCTGGTGAAATATATATTTTTCTCAACCTTGGGCATTTGGAAGCTAAAGCATTAGCTGGGGAGTCATATTCCAGGCAGTCATATTGGAAGGAAGTCATCTGGCTTGTGCTACCCAGCAGGACCCTAGAGGACAGGGCTAAAATAGCTTATATAAGACCACTGTGGATGGGCATGGCCTAGAGAAATGAGACCTCTCATATCTCATCTGCAGTTTTTGGCTACTCTCGAAATCAACATTTGCTTTTGTTCTTTGCCAGTCTTTGGGTAGACTATGTCAGAGGGAAGATCTGGGACTCAGGGGCTGCTGTTCAGATTCTCAGACAAACAAATGCTGAGAGAATTTTGTGAGGCTTTTACAAATTTTTCGGTAGTTATATTACAGGCTTAAAATCAGCAATCTCTTTGGGATTAAGGGAATGAAAAAGTAGAGGAGAAGAAAATGGGAGAGATTTGCTGAAAAGCAAGGCAGCAATCTACAACCTGATTTCTGACTGTGAAGGCAATGACAACTTGAAATAACCCGGAGAACACTACGATTTCTTGGGGCTTCCCAGGAATATTTTCCTAGGTTCCCTTAGAGGGAAATATTGGACTTACGCAGTTACGCAGGATGTCAACTTGCACTTTAAAAATTGTATATGAAAAGAAATTGTAGCCACAGGCTGGTGAGATCAAGGACATATGGATACTGTTTGTAATACTTAAAACTTGGTTATAGAAAAAAAATGATGGCACATAGGAAGCAAGATTAACTTGGAGCTCCCACTCAGAGAGACAGAGCAACAGTAGAGACTCACATAATGAACTTTTGCTCCAAGAACTACCACAGAAACATACCAGGAAAGCCAAGAGATTCCATAGATCCTTAGAAGGAGCTAGATCACTGCTGCAGGCTCCATGAGACAGCCAAAAAACCGTGAGTCAGCTTGCTTTCTCAGTGGGAAGGCCTGTAGCCTGGGGCAAGTTCTGAGCCCTGATTACAGGCTGCCTGGAGATAACTCAGTGCTGTTGGGGGCGCATAGTGGGAGTGAGACCGGCCATTCAGGCTGTGGGCTGCGTGGAAGCTGGGTGAGGTCTGTAACTGCCAGCTTTCCCCCACTTCTCTGGTGGCCTGTATGACTCAGCAGTGGCAGCTATAATCCTCCTAGGAACAAAATCCCATTGGCCTGAAAAATCACACTGCCATCCCTCACAGCAGCCACAGCAAGCCATGCCTAAGGAGAGTCTGAGCTCAGACATGCCTATCCCTGCTTCCACCTGATGATCTTTCTCTATCCACCCTTGAAATTGAAGACAAAGGATATAATCTCTTGGGAGTTCTATGATCCTGCCCACTACCTGAGAATCCTGAAGACTTACCCAGCCAACCCTAGGGCAAGTTTGCATCCTGCCTGTGTTACTGCGGCTGATGCACTATTGAAAATGCCACATCCTGGCTGAAGAACAACCAACGCAAAACCAGTGCACTAAACAAAAATACAATCAAGAACCCTCATAGAGTTCACTTCACTCCCTTGCTACCTCCACTGGAGCAGGTGCTGGTAGCCATGGCTGAGAGACCTGAAGATGGATCACATCACAGGACTGCAGAAAATACCCATACCAGCCTGGAGCCTGGTAGCTCTGCTGGGTGGCTAGATTTAGAAGAAAAATAACAATCATTGCAGTTCTGCTCTCAGGAAGCCCCATCCCTAGGGAAAGGGAGAGAGAATCACATAAAGGGAGTAGCCTATGGGACAAAAGAATCTGAAGAGCAGTCTCTGAGTTCCAGATCTTTCCTCTGACAGTCTACCCAAATGAGAAGGAGAAGGAAAATAATTCCAGTAACATGATAAAATAAGGTTAACACCCATAAAAGATCACACTAGTTCACCAGCAAAGGATCCAAACCAAGATGAAATCTCTGAATTGCCAGAAAAAGAATCAAAAGGACCACTATTAAGCTAATCAAGGAGGCTCCAGAGAAAGGTGAAGTCCAACTTAAAGAAATAAAGATATGATACAAGATATGAATGGAAAAATCTCCAGTGACATAGCCCAAATAAAAAACAATCACAACTTCTGGAAATGAAGGACACACTCAGAGAAATGCAAAATGCACTGGGAAGTCTCAGAAATAGAATCAAATAGGTAGAAGAAAGAACTTCAGAGCTTGAAGACAAGGTTTTCAAAGTAAGTCAATCTATCAAAGAGAAAAAAAAGAATTAAAAAAATGAACAAAGCCTCCAAGAAGTATGGGATTATGTTAAACATCCAAACCTAAGAATAATTGTTGTTACTGACCTAGAAGAGAAATCTAAAAGTTTGGAAAACATATTTGAGGGAATAATCAAGGAAAACTTCCCTACTCTTGCTAGAGATCTAGACATTCAAATACAAGAAGCTCAAAGAACATCTGAGAAATTCATCACAAAAAGATAATCACCTAGGCACATAGTCATCAGGTTATCTAAAGTCAAGACAAAGGAAAGGATCTTAAGAGCAGTGAGGCAAAAGCATTGGGTAACCCATAAGGGAAAACCTATCAGAGTAACAGCAGATTTCTCAGCAGAAACCCTAGAAGCTAGAAGGGATTGGAGTTCTATTTTTAGCCTCCATAAACAAAACAACTGTCAGCCAAAAATTTTGAATTCAGCAAAACTAAGTTTCATAAATGAAGGAAAGTTAGTCTTTCTAAGACAAATGCTGAGAGAATTTGCTACTACCAAGCCAACACTGTAAGAACTGCTAAAAGGAGCTCTAAATCTTGAAGCAAATCCTTGAAATACACCAAAATACCTAGGAATCCAACTTACAAGGGATGTGAAGGACCTCTTCAAGGAGAACTACAAACCACTGCTCAACAAAATAAAAGAGGACACAAACAAATGGAAGAAAATTCCATGCTCATAGATAGGAAGAATCAATATCGTGAAAATGGCCATACTGCCCAAGGTAATTTATAGATTCAATGCCATCCCCATCAATCTACCAATGATTTTCTTCACACAATTGGAAAAAACTACTTTAAAGTTCATATGGAACCAAAAAAGAGCCTGCATTGTCAAGACAATCGTAAGTCAAAAGAACAAGGCCGGAGACATCACGCTACCTGACTTCAAACTATACTACAAGATTGCAGTAACCAAAACAGCATGGTACTGGTACCAAAACAGAGATATAGACCAATGGAACAGAACAGAGCCCTCAGAAATAATACCACACATCTACAACCATCTGATCTTTGACAAACCTGACAAAAACAAGAAATGGGAAAAGGATTCCCTATTTAATAAATGGTGCTGGGAAAACCAGCTAGCTGTATGTAGAAAGCTGAAACTGGACCTCTTCCTTACACATTATACAAAAATGAATTCAAGATGGATTAAAGACTTAAATGTTAGACCTAAAACCATAAAAACCCTAGAAGAAAACCTAGGGAATACCATTCAGGACATAGGCATGGGCAAGGACTTCATGACTAAAACACTGAAAGCAATGGCAACAGAAGCCAAAATAGACAAATGGGATCTAATTAAACTAAAGAGCTTTTGCACAGCAAAAGAAACTACCATCAGAGTGAACAGGTAACCTACAGAATGGGAGAAAATTTTTACAATTTACCCATCTGACAAAGGGCTAATATCCAGAATCTACAAAGAACTTAAACAAATTTACAAGAAAAAATCAAACAACCCCATCAAAAAGTGGGCAAAGAATATGAACAGACACTTCTCAAAAGAAGACATTTATGCAGCCAATAGACACATGAAAAAATGCTCATCATCACTGGCCATCAAAGAAATGCAAATCAAAACCATAATGAGATACCATCTCACACCAGTTAGAATGGCGATCATTAAAAAGTCAGGAGACAACAGGTGCTGGAGAGGATGTGGAGAAATAGGAACACTTTTACACTGTTGGTGGGAGTGTAAACTAGTTCAACCATTGTGGAAGACAGTGTGGCGATTCCTCAGGGATCTCGAACTAGAAATACCATTTGACCCAGCCATTCCATTACTGGGTATATACCCAAAGGATTATAAATCATGCTGCTATAAAGACACATGCACACGTATGTTTATTGTGGCACTATTCACAATAGCAAAGACTTGGAACCAACCTGAATGTCCATCAATGATAGACTGGATTAAGAAAATGTGGCACATATACACCATGGAATACTATGCAGCCATAAAAAAGGATGAGTTCATGTCCTTTATAGGGACATGGATGAAGCTGGAAACCATCATTCTGAGCAATCTATTGCAAGGACAGAAAACCAAACACTGCATGTTCTCACTCACAGGTGGGAATTGAACAATGAGAACACTTGGACATAGGTTGGGGAACATCACATACTGGGGCCTGTCATGGGGTGTGGTGGGATAGCATTAGGAGATATACCTAATATGAATGATGACTTAATGGGTGCAGCAACTAACACGGCACATGTATACGTATGTAATAAACCTGCAGGTTGTGCACATGTACCCTAGAACTTAAAGTATAAATGAAAAAAATTAAAAAAAAGAGGGATTAAAAAAAGAAATACACCAAAATAGAACCTCCTTAAAGTATAAATCTAACGGGACCTATATAACAATCACACAATGAAAAAAAACAAGGTATTCATGCAACAAATAGCATGATAAATAGAATAATACCTTACATCTCAATGGTAACATTGTATTTAAATGGCCTAAATGCCCCACTTAAAAGATACAGAATGGATAAGAATTCACTAACCAAGTTTCCGAGGTCTTCAGGAGACCTACCTAACACATAAGAACTCACATAATCTTAAGGGAAAATGGTGGAAAAAGATATTCCATGCATATGGACAGGAGTAGTGAGCAGGAGTTGCTATTTTTATATCAGGCAAAACAAACTTTAAAGCAACAACAGTTAGAAAAGACAAAGAGGGACATTATATAATGATAAAAGGACTAATCCAACGGGAATATATCACAATTCTAAATATACATATGCACCTAACACTTGTGCTCCCAAATTTATAAAACAATTACTACTAGACCTAATAAATGACATAGAGAGCAACACAATAACAGTGGGGAATTTTAGTACTTCACTGACAACACTAGACAGGTCATCAAGACAGAAAGTCAACAAAGAAACAATGAACTTAAACTATACCCTAGAACAAATGAACTTAACAGATATTTACAGAACATTTTACCCAACAACCACAGAATACATCCTGCAAGATGGATTACATAATAGGCCACAAAATAAGTCTCAATAAACTTAAGAAAGCAGAAATTATATCAAGTACTTGTTCACACCACAGTGGAATAAAATGGGAAATCAGCTTCAAAAGGAACCCTCAAAAGCATGCAAGTACATATAAATTAAATAACCTCCTTCTGAATAATCATTGATCAACAATGAAATCAAGATGGAAATTAAAAAATTATTTGAATTGAGTGATAATAGTGACACACCCAATCAAAACCTCTGGGATACAGCAAAAGCAGTGCTAAAAGGAAAATTCATAGCACTAAATGTCTACATCAAGAAGCCTAAAAGAGCACAAATAGACAACATAAGGTCACAACTCAAGGAACTAAAGAAATAAAAACAAAGCAAACCCAAACCCAGCAGAAAAAAAAAGAAATAACAAAGATCAGAGCAGAACAAAATGAAATAGAAACAAACAAAAGAAATACAAAAGATAAATGAAATGAAATGCTGGTTGTTTAAAAAGATAAATAAAATTGATAGACCAATTGGTGAGATTAACCAAGAGAAAAAGAGAATATCCAAATAAGCTCAATTAGAAATGAAATGGGAGGTATTACAACTGATATCACAGAAATACAAAAGACCATTCAAGGCCACTATTAACACTTTATGCACATAAACTAGAAAACCTAGAGGAGATGGATAAATTCCTGAAAATATACAACCCTCCTAGGTTAAACCAGGAATAAATAGAAACTCTGAACAGACCAGTAAGAAGCAGTGAGGTTGAAATGGTAATAAAAAAAAAGTCAACAAAAAAGTCCAGGACCACATGGATTCACAGCTGAATTCTATCAGATATTCAAAGAAAAATTGGTACCAATCCTATTGACACTACTCCACAAGATGGAGAAAGAGGGAATTCTCCCTAAATTATTCTTTAAAGCCAGTATCACCCTAATATCAAAACCAGAAAAAGACATAATAAAAAGCAAAACTACAGACAAATATCCTTGATGTACATATGACATGGTTTTGCTGTGTCCCCACCCAAATCTCATATTGAATTGTAGTTCCTGTAATCCCCACATGCCATGGGAGGGACCCAGTGGGAGGTAATTGAATCATGGGGATGGTTATCCTCATGCTTTTTTTGTGATAGTGAGTTCTCATGAGATCTGATGGTTTTAGAAGGGGCTTTTGTCACTTTGCTTGGCACTTTTCTCTTCTGCCACCATTTGAAGGAGGACATGTTTGCTTCCCCTTCTGCCATGATTGTAAGTTTCCTGAGGCCTCCCCAGCCATCCAGAACTGTGAGTCAATTAAACTCTTTTCATTTATAAATTAAAAATAAAAATCTTGAGTATTTCTTCACAGCAGCATGAGAATGAAGTAATACAACATAGATGCAAAAATCCTCAGTGAAATACTAGCTAATCAAATCTGGTAGCATATAGAAAAGATAATTCACCATGACCAGTGAGTTTCATACCAGGGATTCAGGGATGGTTTAACATATACAAGTCATTAAACATGATACACCACATAAACATTATTAAAGACAAAAATCACATGATCATGTAAATAAATGCAGAGAAAGCATTTGACAAAATCCAGCATCCCTTTATGATTAAAATCCTCAGCAAAATTGGCATAGAAGGGACATATCTTAAGGTAATAAAAGCCATCTGTTGCAGACCCACAGCCAACATTACACTGAACAGGAAAAAGTTGAAAGCATTCCCCCTGAGAAATGTAACAAGACAAGGACACCCACTCTTACTACTTCTATTTAACATAGTACTGGAAGTCCTAGCCAGAGCAATCAGACAAGAGAAAGAAGTAAAGGGCATCCAAATCAGTAAAGAGGAAGTCAAACTGTCACTGTTTGCTGATGATATAATCGTATACCTAGAAAACCCTAAAGCTTCATCCAAAAAGCTTCTAGAACTGGTAAATGAATTCAGTAAAGTTTCAGGATATAAAATTAATGTACATAAATCAGAAGCTCTACCATACACCAACAGTGGCCAAGCTGAGAATCAGATCAAGAACTCAATCGCTTTTACAATAGCTGCAAAAACAAACAAAAAAAACTTAGGAATATACCTAACCAAGGAGGTGAAAGACCTTTATAAGGAAAACTACAAAGCATTGCTAGAAGAAATCACAGATAACCAGACAAATGGAAACACATCCCATGCTCATGGATGGGTAGATTCAATATTGTAAAAATGACCATATGGCCAAAAGCAATCTACAAATTCAATGCAATTCCAATCAAAATACCACCAACAGTCTTCACAGAACTCGAAAAAACAATCCTAAAATTCATAAGGAATAAAAAAAGAGCCTGCATAGCCAAAGCAAGACTAAGCACATAGAAAAAATCTGAGGCATCACATTACCCACTTCAAACTATACTATAAGGCCATAGTCACAGAAACATCATGGTACTGGTACAAAAATAGGCACATAGACCAATGGAACAGAATAGAGAATCCAGAAATAAAGTCAAATACTAACAGCCAACTAATCTTTGACAAAGCAAACAAAACCATAAAGTGGCAAAAGGACACCCTATTCAACAAATGATGCTGGGATAGCTAGCAAGCCACATGTAGAAGAATAAAACTGGATCCTCATATCTCATCTTACACAAAAACCAACACAAGATGGATTAAAGACTTAAATCTAAGACCTGAAACCATAAAAATTCTAGAAGATAACATTGGAAAAACCCTTCTAGATATTGGCTGAAGCAAAGACTTCATGAGCAAGAACTCAAAAGCAAATGCAAAAAAAAAAACTAAATAGATGAGACTTAATTAAACAAAAAAGCCTCTGCACAGCAAAAGGAATACATCAACAGAGTAAACAGACAACCCACAGAATGGGAGAAAATCTTCACAATCTATACCTCTGACATAGGACTAATATCCAGAATATATGAAGAACTCAAACAAATCAGCAAGAAAAAATAAACAATCTCATAAAAAAGTGGGCTAACGACATGAATAGACAATTCTCAAAAGAAGATATACAAGTGGCCAACAAGCATATGAAAAAATGCTCAACATCCCTAATTATTAGGGAAATGCAAATCAAAACCACAATGCAATACCACCTTGCACCTGCAAGAATAGCCATGATAAAAAAAAATAGTTGTTGGCACAAATGCGGTGAAAAGGGAACACTTTTACACTGTTGGTGGGAATGTTAACTAGTACAACCACTACGAAATACAGTGTGGAGATTCCTTAAAGAACGAAAAGTAGATCTACCATTTGATCTCGCAATTCCATTACTATGTATCTACCCAATATGCTTCACAACTCTTTTATTTATTTATTTATTTTGAGATGGAGTCTCTGTTGCCCAAGCTGGAGTGCAGTGGTGTGATCTTGGCTCACTGCGACCTCCACTTCTTGGGTTCAAGTGATTCTCCTGCCTTGGCCTCCTGAGTAGCTGGGACTACAGGGGTGTGCCACCACGTCTAGCTAATTTTTTGTATTTTTACTAGAGATGGGGTTTCACTGTGTTATCCAGGATGGTCTTGATCTCCTGACCTTGTGATATGCCCGCCTCAGCCTCCCAAAGTGCTGGTATTACAGGCATGAGCCACCGCACCTGGCCCACAACTCTTAATTGGTTCACGAAGGGCCCATAAAAGATGGTCGGATGGGACCAGCTGAGAACATTTCCCACTCATGTTCCTTATCCAGCACTCCTGAGAATAATTAATGGAAAATACTGTCTTCTGATAATTGCTTCTTCTTTGTCTTTTTGTTTCCCTAAGGAAACATTTAAGAGAATCTCTAGTGGATGGCATGTCTCCTAAAAAATAACTCTATGCTATTCTGAGGACCAAGGGCAAGGCTGAGGTATAGGACCAAGACAAACCAGCAGTGTTAGCCATACTCCCAGGTTCCACTTAGGCACAGAATTGTGAAGGATATCTTTGTAAGTAATATTGGCAGAGGCATCCAAGAACAATTTTTCTTCAGTGTCTCCAATTCACCATCAACACTTGCTTCACACTGTTCTTTGCTTTTCCCTTTCCTCTTCTGTCTTGCTCTCCTAACCCATGGGTGGCGCTTCAAGTAACAATGTTTGTTCCTGCCTCTTATTGTCTAACTATCCTCCCTTTTCCAATACCTATTATTTGTTGTTTTGTCATATTACCTTTACTTCTTATGTTTTAATAGACACTTACGTTTTAATAGACACCAAGGTCTCTTAGCTAAAAGTGAAACCTCTTGTGTGGAAAGTTAAGCGTTACCCAGGATGTGGAGTGGTAATGAAGAGTAGAGATTTCCTGAGGCCACAACGTGTAGGACCATGTTTCCAAATTCCACGTTGCCAAATGATTCCCCTTTTTGCTATTATTAACCCCAGCCTTGAAAGATTTACTCTCAAAACACCATTTAATAATAATAATAATAATTAACAATAATAGTAAAATAATAAACTCTTACTGTAACAACTATTAATCAAGAGCCTGCTCTTGTATTAGGTACTATTTCCTGTCTTAACTAAGAGCTTTAAACGACCCTGCAAGGTAGGCATCATTATTATTTTATAAAAGATTAAGATAAAGCTCAGAGGAATTAAGTAATCTAGCTAAAAGTCATACCATAAACAAATATTGAAATTTAACTTTCCTCTTAATAATAGATTTCTCCATTTTTATTCATCAAAGACAATAAAATATTCATAGTCTTACATAGAGAAACCACAGTAAAGTGCTGTTATTCTCATAGAAAGCAAAGGAATTTAATGGTTTAATTTCTCTGTATAGCGTACTTTAGAATAAATGTACATATTTCTACTAGCATTTGAAATATTGATAATGGCTTGTTGCTATTTTCGTAGGCTCTGGCAATTAATAAATATTGTAATTCTTGATATAGGAGGTGACTTGCCAATAATTGATAGTGGGCCTGCATACCCCTTTTGACCTCTTACATTATTTTTTAACTTTAAAAAGCCAAAACCTCACAGATTATTGGACCCCCAAAATGGCTAATATGTATATTTTTCCAGAAAAATCTTGGATGATGTTAATTTAAGTCTGTTCAAAGGCAGGAAGATGAACAAAACAACATCTGAAAATTCCCATTAATACCAGGAAGGTGATAGTATTTTCCAGCAATAAGAAAATCCAACATTGTTCTTTCCATTTGTTTAGATTGGAATGGTTCAACCTAAACAAAGCTTTGTAGGTCCTGACAGAGTCTGTTGATTCTTGCAAAAACTCATCTCTGCTCTAGAGTATTTGGACTATTGGAAGGGTTCACAGAAATTTACAGGAATGAACATGGGTCCCTTTTGGAATGAGTTGAGTTATTTTCCTTTATTCTGTTGGAATTTTTTGTTTCAAAACTGGCCTTTATGCAATGAGGAAACGTTACTTAAATCATTTATTTTTAAAATTTTTCTTGTTTTGGCTTTTTATTTTAAAATTTTTACACACGAACAAAATACATAAAGTATAAATGTACACTATAATGGTATACAAAAACACTAGTGTAACCACAACTAACATCAGGAAATACAGCACACCATCATCCAGAGGCCCTCTGTGTCTTTCTGAATCACAAAAGCCTCTTTCCACATCTGATGTAACCGTTTATTGCTTTACTTTATAATTTCGCTATGTATGTATGTATCACTAACCAAAGTAGCTTAGTTTCGCTTCTTCCTAAGTTTTAAATTTTTGCAATCCTACTTAAATATCCTTTTGTGTTTTGCTTCTCTTACTTACTGTTATAGTCACAACTTTCTTCCATGTAATAATGCAACCCGTTTGTTTCATTTTTATATAGCATTTCAGTGTATAGACTAAAATTCACATATCCATGCCACATTGATGGGTATTTGAGGCTAATACAGTGTTGTTCTGAGGTAGAATTACTGAGTCATAAGGAATAACCATGTTGTGTGAATTTTCAGCTTCCCTGTTTTGCAAAGTCGTTGTCCTAGTTTGGAACTCCAGAAAAGAAGCTGTGAGGCCAAAATTTGCCTGCAGGAGATTTATTGGGGAATATTCTCAGAATCAACACTTGAAATAAAGTGGCTTTCCATGTACATTTTAGAATCAGTTGTCAACAATTGGTCACTTTGTGTATTAGTCCGTTCTCACACTGCTATAAAGAAATACCGGAGACTGGGTAATTTACAAAGGAAGGAGGTGTAATTGGCTCACAGTTCCACAGGCTGTATAGGAAGCATGGCTGGGGAGGCCTCAAGGGACTTACAGTCATGGCAGAAGGAGAAGTAAGGCACATCTGACATGGTGGCAGGAGAGAGAGCAAGCCAGGGGAGGTGACTCACCTTAAAACTGTCAACTCTCATGAGAACTTACTCTATCAGGAGACTAGCAAAGGAAAAATCTACCCCCATGATCCAGTCATCTCCCACCAGGTCCTTACTCTGACACGTGGGGATTACAATTCAGGTTGAGATTTGGGTACGGACAGAGTTAAACCATATCAGTGGCCCCACTGCTGCGGGCATCAGGGTTGCTACCAATGGCTCACACTTTGACCCTGTGGCAGCAGCTAGCAGAGGCAGTGGCGGGGGGTGGAGTATGTCCATGGGGTTCCAGGCATGTGGAGATGCATGGGCTGTTGTGCCCCAGGGCAGGATGCAATCTGTTAGAGGCTGGGCTTTTAAGTTGGCACTGTGCTGTAGCTGCTTAGGACTCAGGGAGTATGTGGGATCCAGTGTGAGCTCCCTCTCTGGAGCAATGCCATCATATGGTCTTCAGGCAGCTCTCTAGGTTAGCCTAGGACCCACATAGATTGATGGTTCTCTTGTGGTTAAGATTGCAGGAGTTCTTGGTGGAAATGTGGATCATTGGGGTTCTCTCACTTACGCTTTGCTCACATTGGGGAGCCTCTGCAGGCTCCCAGCTGATCCCAGCTGAGTAGGCTGCCTTGCTTCCCTCTCCTTCCTTGCCATAGGTGTTTCTTGTTACTTCTCTGTAGAATTCCAGTGTTCTTTCTCAGACAATCTTCTTGAAGTGTGATTATCTACTTGCTATTTTGGTTCTTCTTTGTGGTGGAGGAGAGTAACAGATGCCTCTAGTCAGCCATCTTAAAGCTCCTCCTCCTCTTTCCCTCTATTTTTAAAAGCTCTTTCTTTTTTCCAGATTTCATTTTTCTCACTTTTCTTGCAGCCTATTTTCTACATCATTTGCTGTTTTTAGCAGCTTATTTTTATCCTCATTGCTGCTCCCACACAAATTTCATTTTTGCATTTCTGTGGTGTATTTTTTTCTCCTTCATAGCTGAGCTATGCCAATGCATTTTTCATCCTCTTCTGTTGTCTTTTCATTTCTGTCTTAAGCTTTCATATCTCTGTTTTAACTTTTGCATTATTGGTTTTAAAGAATTAACTGTTTTGATTTCATGGCAATATGTAGAAACCTTGTTTTCATCAGCTATTGGACAGTAATTTTTAGGTGTATTTTCTTCATTTGCCATTTGTTTTAGTTGTTCCCTTATTTTTCTTTGGTATTTTTGATGAATTTTATAAAGATTTATTTTGTTTTTATTTTCATTATTTCTTGGTCTTTTCGGATAGATTAAAAATCTTTTTACATTTTCTCCTCTACTTGTTGAATTTGCACATTCTATTTCTATTCCTTTAGTGATTACCCCAGAAATTTAATTACGTGTGTATCTTATCAAATTTTAACTTTAATCAATATTTTTATCATTTTCCTGTGTGACTCAAGGACTTTTGAAATTTTTAATTCTAATTACCCCTGAATTTGTGTATGATTTTTATTTGTATTTTGATTTCATATAATTATCTCACCACATAAAATATCTTATTACCAGTTTTATATAATATGTATTTTTAAACTTTATTATATGTTTTCTACTTCCTATGCTTTTCACTGTTGCTACATCTCATAAGCTTCCATTTAAAATCACTTTCCTTTTGCCCAAAGTACAAACTTCTTCAAGAATGCCTTTTGTCCGTGTCTCTGTTTGGCCTGTCCAAAAACATGTTGTATTTCTCTTCATTCTTCAAGTTACTTTCACTGGGCTGAGACTTTTAGGTTGACTGACTTGTTAACGTGTGTTGGTGGGGAGTATTAATCAGAGCTATTTCCTCTAACTTGGATCAATATTTCACTTGGTTCTGTGTTCAGTGTGTGGATACATGGTGGTTTATTTCAATAGAAATTGGGGTAACAACTGACTTACAGATTTATACAGATTTTAGAATCACCGGTGCAATGACTGTGGAAAGGAGTAGTATGACAATTACAAAGTTCATTCTCTTGGGATTCCCTGAATATCCAAAAACCACTATTTTCTCTTTTCAGTATTCCTAGGGATGTACCTCCTGACCGTGTCCTGAAACGTGAGTCTCATCGCCCTTTTCAGGATGGACTCCCATCTACATGCACCTGTGTACTTTTTCCTTAGTAATCTGTCTTTTCTGGACATCTGCTGTGTTTCCATTATAGCCCCCAAGATGCCCTCAGACTTTTTCAAGAAGCATAAATTCATCTCCCTTATGGGGGTGCACCATGCAGTACTTCTTCTCTAGCCTGAATGTGACTGAGTGCTGTCTTCTTACAGCCATGGCTTACGATTGATATGCTGCCATTTGTGATCCTCTGCTCTACACGGCCATCATGTCACCTGCTCTCTGTATGCCAATGGTGGCAGGATCTTGTACAACTGGATTCTTTGCCTCATTTATCCAACTCTGTGCCTTGCTTCTGCTCCATTTCTGTGAGTCAAATAGCAGCCATTTCTTTTGTGACCTGCCCCAACTGCTGATTCTATCCTGTTCTCATACTGTTTTTTTTTTTTTTTTTTCAAGTCATGACCTCTATGCTTACGGTAACCTTTACACTCACCTCTGTCTTGGTTATCATGATATCTTATGGTTATATCATTGCCAACATTCATCTCTTTTATGGGATTCACCATGTAATACTTCTTCTCTAGCCTGGGTCTGACTGAGTGCTGTCTTCTGGAAGCTATGGCTTATAATTGATATGCTGCCATTTGTGACCCTCTGCTCTACATGGCCATCCATGTCCCCAACCTCTGTGTGCACGTAGTGGTTGGAACCTGTGTAACTATTATCTTTGGCTCATTTATCCAACTATGTGCTTTGCTTCAGCTCCATTTCTGTGGGCCAAATAGCAACCATTTCTTCTGTGACCTGCCCCAATTCTTGATCCTATCTTGCTCTGATACCTTTTTCTGTCAAGTCATGACCTCTATGCTTATAGTGGTATTTGGACTCAAGTATGTCTTAGTTATCATGATATTTTATGGTTATGTCATTGCTATCATTCTGAAGATCATCTCAGTTGAAGGCAGGTCTAAGGTCTTCATCACTGATGGTTCTCCCCTGATAGCAGTGACTCTCTTCTATTGCTCAAGAATCTTTGTCTATTTGTGCCCTCACTCTGATGCTTCTCTGAGTAGAAACAAGGTGGATTCTATTGTATACACTGTGGTGATCCCCATGTTGAATCCATTGATCTACAGCCTAAGTGACAAGTAAATCAAAGATGCCCTAAAGAGATGGACGAAGAGAATCTTCTCCTGGCCTTATTGATTATAGGGTGCCTTTTGGAGCTGTGGACATAACACATAGAGAACAGTGAATGAAAAATGAAAATAAGACTTATGAAACCTGGAATAGACTGTGTAGCTCTGCATCAAAATCTGCTTCCCTTCCACTCCCTGAGATTGTACTGTAGTTCTTCATACCTTAGAAGTCCATGTGACTTGCTCTGGAAAAAGAAATGTAAGAATATGTGACACATCTCACTTCCAGGCAGAGGCTTTATATGTATGTGTTTTATACCTTCTCCTTTCCCAATGCTCCCATTCATAACTGACTCATAAGGAACATGAGGATGATGCAGGAGAAGCTCTCCCAGGGGACCCAGCATGGACACATAGTGTTAGCAAGAAATAAATCTATTTTGGATTGTTTTCTACTATAGCGTACTCTATTACAACTGTTAAGGAAATTTGTATAGGTAGTAGTGTGCTATTGTAAAAAAAAAAGTGTTAACATTTGTCAGTTTCTTTGGGGGCAAGCAGGAGGTGTCAAAGAATCTGTTATTGCCAACTGGAAACATAGCAATTCATGTTTGGTACAATAAAACGTTTGGTACAACTGTTACCTGTGATAACTTGGAAGGGAGATTATGTAAGAAAACAGAATGCTTGTAGCATTAAGTGGTTCTTAGATGCATATAACAAGGTTCTACAAAAGCACACAAAACAACTGGTCATTTTGTAAGCAAGAATGAAAGAAAATATAGAAGGAGTTGAGAAATTTGGGGACTTTTAGAGTTAGAAGAGAAAACTGGTTTTCATTTCCACCCAGTCAAAGTAAAAAAGACCAATAAAACTCAGACTTGCAGCAAAGAGCAAAGCAAGATTATGGTCATCTGAGTACTCTGCTAAAAGCTCTAAATGGCTGAAGATGATGTAAAGAGGTAAATATTTTAAGTCTGACAAAATGGCTTACAGAAAATAAGTTTAAGTAGAGTGACTCTCCCAGAGAAGGCTGATGGCCTTGGGGTATTTGAAATTAAAAGAAGATAGAGAGCTATAGATAGAGATAGGGATGATGATGGAGACAGAGATAGGCATAGAGGTAGAGGTAGAGAGGGAGAGAGACACACAGAGAGAAAGACAGATCTGGAAAAAATTATGAATGTGGCTGGCTATTGATTTATGCAGTTGACTTGATTAGGTAGATAAGAAGTGAACTATTAATCTGGACTAATAAAAATTTCACTATTTGAGACTTAAAAGAATCCTTGGGCCATCAGTCTTCAATGGCCAAGAAGCAGACTGAGGCAGCTAACCAGGCTTCCAAGGAGGAGACATTCTTCAGGTTCCTCTTCAAATGTAGCCAAAGAGGATAAATGCCCAAGTAAGAACTTGACAGAGGAAACAACTACATGTCATGGAAAAGAATAGATTGAGGAAAATGAAAACAGTGCCTAATCATGGAATAATCCACACCTCCAGTGTAGGATTCCTCATAAGATCTGCCTGGTAGGATTTTGGGATTGCTCTAGACCATCGAGTGTCATATGTCATTGATTCTTAACTTTCTAAAGAGGAGGATTTGTTGCCATTATCCAACTCATGTTTCACTACTGAAGTTTGGGTGTGTGGAAGAAACATAACTTGTCTTTTAGTCTACAGGTCTCCAAAGCAAGAAGAACCATATAGGTATTATTATGAGATTTCTAGAAGTCCCTCAAAGATTCTGAATGCTAAGCATAAAGCAGTATTTGAGGGGAGTTTGGATTGCCTCTTTTGTAGAGGACATAAGTAGGTTCTACATGGGGGAGCAGGAAGAAATAAAATATTATGTGGTTGGAAGGTAGATGGCAGTAGATTGTACTACTATGCCTCAATTTGCTTTCCTTTCTTTTGTGGGATAGGGTTATACTTTGAAAATGATCAAACTTACTTTTGATCATGAGGCTTTTTTAGGCCAACGAAATAGGAACAATAGTTATGTAGACTTCTAGACAGAAGCCTTAAGAAATAGTTCATCCTTTGTGTGTTTAATTATTTTGCCATGGGGACTGGCAGTGTTGCAGATGGTGGTTGCTCTATCAGTCATGGTGTGAAGGTGAGAGAAAATTCACTAAACCTTGATGGAATGTAGTGTGAGTAAGAAGTAAACCTTCATTGTTTTGAGCTACTGAGCTTTTTGGTTGTTTGCTGCTATAGCAGAACTAAACCTGTGTTAAAGAATACACAATTGGAGTTAATATGGTCTGACACTGTAAGCTCATGATAAGCTAAACATTATGGATTCTGAGTTCTAACTATTTCTTTTACCTTAAGCCAATGAAAGCCTAATCAATGAATGCCCATGTATTTATATGACTAGCTGCAAAATACCTCTTATAATACCTTTTTAGTAGTTGGAGAAGGACAAATGGAATTTCATGAGGTCATCAATAATCCTAAGCTTGAATATATCAAGGAGTATAAGATAAATGGATTCTCACAACTCAAGGGTGAGACTTTTCCAATAAGTTTATCATTTACCTGGAATGTAGGAAGAGACTTTAAACTATTCTTACCTGAAAACACAACTACAGATTTTACTGATATTATTCAATTTTTTTTCTGGATCTTATTTGAGTATGTTCTTTCAGTAAGCTTTCTAAAAATATTACTGAATAACTTTTAGTGCAAAAAATTATGAGGAAGTATTTACCCATAAATTTGAGGACATACATTTTTCATATCTAGATTTGATCTATGTTCCCCAAGGCCATTAGAGCTGTGTCTACCCACAGCTAATATAATACCCAATAATGAACAGTTGGAGGCTTTTTCTCTAAGCTCATGAACAAGACAAGGATGCTCAATCTCACCACTTTAATTGAAAATAGACTGGAAGTTCTTGTCAGAAAAATTAGGCAGAAAAAGGAAATAAAAGGCATCCCAAAAGAAAAAGCTATTTTTTTTTCTGTTTGCCAATGACATAATCTCATCAATAGAAAGCTCTAAATACTGTACTTCAAACTGGTGGAACTGGTAAATAAATTCAGTGAAGTTGCAGATTATAAAATTAACATATAAAAATCAGTGGCATTTCTATATACTAACTTGTTGTTAGTATATAGAACCTCTATTTTTTTTTTTTTTTTTTGTGCCTCGGGGACTGGCAGTGTTGCAGATGGTGGTTGCTTTATCAGTCATGGTGTGAAGATGAGATAAAATTAACCAAGCCTTGATGGAATGTAGTGTGAGTAAGAAGTAAACCTTTCCTTTGTTGTTTTGAGCTACTGAGATTTTTGGTTGTTTGTTGCTATAGCAGAACCAAGCCTGTATTAAAGCATACACAATTGGAGTTAATATGGTCTGACACTGTAAGCTCATGATAAGCTAAACATTATGGATTTAGAGTTCTAACTATTTCTTTTACCTTAAACCAATGAAAGCCTAATCAATGAATGCCCACGTATTTATACGACTAGCTGCAAGATACTTTTTCAGATTGTTTGTTACAGATCAAACAATCTGAACAAACAATCGCCTGAGGTCAGGAGTTTGAGACCAGCCTGGCCAACATGGTGAAACCCCGTCTCTGCTGAAAATACAAAAATTAGCCAGGCATGGTGGTGCACATCTGTAATCCCAGCTATTCTGGAGGCTGAGGCAGGAGAATCGCCTGAAACTGGGAGGTGGATGTTGCAGTGAGCTGAGATCGTGCCATTGCACTCCAGCCTGGGCAACAGAGCAAGACTCCATCTCAAATAAAATAAAATAAGATAAAAATAAACAACAAAAAAGAAATTAAGAAAACAATCTCATTTACAATAGCATCAAAAACTTAAAAAAATACTTAGGAGTAAATTTAACCAAGGAGATAAAATATCAGTATACTGAAAACTATAAAATGTTGATAAAAGAAATTGAAGATAACACAAATAAGTGGAAATATATCCTGTGTTCATGGGTTGAAGGAATCAATATTGTGAAAATGTCCATACCTCCCAAAGTAACCTAAAATTCAGTGTAACCCCTATCAAAATTTGATGTAATTCTTCCCAGAAATAGAAAAAAAAATCCTAAAATAGCCAAAGCATTCTTGAACAACAACAACAACAACAACAACAACAAAAAAAAACAAAGCTGTAGGCATCATACTACCTGATTTCAAAATAGACTACAAAGTTGTAGTATCAAAACAGCATGATACCAACATAGAAACAGACACATCAACCAATGGAATAGAATACAGAGCCCAGAAATAAACCCACAAATCTATAGTAGATTGATTTTTGACAAGGTTGTCAAGTATATACAGTGGGAAAAGGACAGTCTCTTAAATAGATGATGTTGGAAAACTGGCTATACACATGCAGAAGAGGGAAGTTGGATCCTCATCTCACTCCTTGTACAAGAATCATCTCAAAACAGAGTAAAGATTTAAATGTGAGACCTGAAACTGTAAGACTACTAAAAGAAAACATAGGAGAAAAGCTACATTACATTAGTCTGGGCAATGATTTCTCACCTCAAAGGCACAGGCAACAAAAGCAAAAATAGACTAATGGGATTATATCAAACTAAAAAGCTTCTGTAGAGAAAAAAGAAAACAGAGTGAAGACACAACCCACAGACTGGGAAAAATATTTGCAAATCAGACATCAGATAAAGGGCTTATGTCCAAAATACATAAGGAACTCAAACAACTCAACTACAAGAAAACAAATAACCCAACTTAGAAATGGGCAAGGACCCTAATAGACATTTCTCAAGAGGACGCATTCAAATGGCCAACAGATATATGAAAAAATCCTCAACATCACAGATTATCAGGGAAATGCAAATTAAAACCACAAAGAGATATCACCTCACACCTGTTAGAATGGCTATTTACAAATATAAGAGATAACAAGTACTGCCAAGGATGTGGAGAAAAGGGAACCCTTGTACATTGTTAGTAGGGATGTAAATGAGCACAGCCAATGTGGAAAACTGTACAGAGGTTCCTCAGAAAACTAAAAATAGAATGACCATATGATGAAGCAATCCCACTTGTGGGCATATATCCAAAGAAATTAAAATCAGTGAGTTGAAGAGCTGTTTGCACTCCCATGTTCATTGCAGCATTATCCACAATGTTCAAGATGTGGAAGCAACCTAAGTGGATTTTAAAATGGGGGTATACAGAATGCAATACTATTTAGCCTTTAAAAAGAATAACATTCTCTGACTTGTGACAACATGGATGAATCTGGGGAGCATTTTGCTAAGTGAAATAAGCCAGACGCTGAAAGATGGATCTAGCGTGATCTCACTTACATGTGGAATCTAAGAAAGTCAGATTCATAGAAGTAGAGAGTAAAATGATGCTTTCCAGAGGCTGGTGAGGTGGTGGGCAGGGAAAAGGGTGCTGTTGGCCAAAGGACATAAAGTTTCAGTTAGAGAAGAGAAATAATTCTGGTGATCTATTGCACAGCAAGGTGACTATTTAATAATAATGTGTTGCATATTTCAAAACTGCTGAAACAGTGGATTTTAAATGTTCTTAGCACAAATAAATGATAAGTATGTTAGATGATGGATATATTAATTAGCCAGATTTGCTTAATCCACAATGTATGCTTGTATTGAAAAATCACACTGAGCTCTATAAATATATACAATTATTATCTGTCAATTACAACTTAAAATTTAAATTTTAAAAGAACTATGGCTAGCAGACATTCAGATATTGCACACTTTTTTTTTTTTTTTTTGAGATGGAGTCTCTCCCTCTGTCACCCAGCCTGGAGTGCAATGGCACTATCTCGGCTCACTGCAACCTCTGCCTTCCGGGTTCAAGTGATTCTCCTGCCTCAGCCTCCCAAATAGCTGGGACTACAGGTGTGGGCCACCACGCCTGGCTATTTTTTTGTATTTTTAGTAAAGATGGGGTTTCACTGGCTTAGCCAGGATGGTCTTGATCTCCTGACCTCGTGATCCACCCACCTTGGCCTCCCAAAGTGTTGGGATTACAGGCGTGAGCCACCTTGGTTGGCCTATTGTGCACATTTTATAAGCTAATTTATACTCTTTTAACTTCACCTGTCACTACTCCTTCCTAGAGACTTCTCTGTTAATTCCAAGATAACCAATGCCAATCAATTGATACCCATGCATATTTAACATGAAAATATGAATAAATTAACAATGAGGCAAATCTTTGAGCAATAAGAGAAGAAAACTGAAGGATAAAGTCTTCTACCTTACTTTTCCAGGGCACATTGTTCAGAAACATGCTTTATGCAGCTTTTTTTGAGAGGAGTCCTCTGAGATCAACCAATTAGTTGTATATTGCAATAAGCAACTTGATTATGCACTTTTGTATTGGTTTCCTTCCTTTTCCTGTCTCATTCCCTAAAAAGTAGTGGTTCATAAAACTTTGTTTCAGCTTTCGTTTTCTAGGAAACCCAGATTAAAGCATTCCACGACCAGTGGTACTGTAAGCAGGATGGTGATAACTCCTGGCTTGCAGTGGCATAAAATTCATGTAGCTAATAGAGATGAGGTTTGAGTGAAACATGAGATATTTGAATATGCAATGGCTGTGGTTTGAATTGGTGTGGAGGCAATGGTAATTATGAAGATTTGTTGAATGAACTGACTTTTATCAATGACAATGGAAACATTCATAAAAAGAAAATAATAAACTCAGAGCAGGCAATTACCAACACAAGCTGATATGGTTTGCTGTGTCCCCACCCAAATCTCATCTTGATATAATCTCCATGTGTCATGGGAGGGATGTGGTGGGAGGTAGTTGAATCATGGGGGTGGTTTTCCCATGCTATTCTCATGATGGTTAGTAAGTTCTCATGAGATCTGATGGTCTTATAAGGGGCTTCCTCCTTTGCTCAGCTCTCATTCTTCTCCTTGCTTCCACCATATGAGGAAGGATGTGTTTGCTTCCCCTTCTGCCATGATTGTAAGCTTCCTGAGGCTTCCCCAGCCATGCTGAACTGTGAGTCAATTAAACCTATTTTCTTTATAAATTACCCAGTCCCAGGTATGTCTTTATTAGCAGTGTGAGAATGAACAAATACACAAGCTATGCTGTGAAAGCCAGAGGACCTCTCTGGAAGCTTCTATAAAAACTAGTATTTCCTATAACTGTAGCAGAAACTCTGTTATTAATAAAAATATAGTCTACTTTTTGAGAGTAGCAGAGCTGCAAAGAAGAATGAAAGAACTGCCTTAAGTCTTCTATATCAACATCAGGGAACTTTCAGAAAAGACTGGTACTTTAAAACAGTTTAGGGAAAATCGTGGATAAGAGCCTAACAGTTCTGATTGCCCGGATTTTGCTAAACCCTCTAGCAGAAGCTGGCCTTTTCTTTTTGAAGGAAAAGAGTTGCCACCCCTTGCCTGCTTTCCAAGCAATAACTTCAGTCTAAGGCAGCTGCCTTGTAAAATGGTACTTGTTGATGTTGAGATATGCTGTGCCCTCTCTCATTACTTATAGTTTAATAACCATAGTCAGTTTTCATCACCACCCAAATGGATAAATAGTCCAGCTCTAAGAGGAAATAAATTACATACAAAACATTTTGGAGTACATGGAAAATATGTGATCACAAGAAAGTAAATCTTGAAGATGCTGGACCAGGGAACATGGAATATAATATCAGTGGAAAATTTATGGACAGGATTCAATATTTTGACAAATACACCTGGAAGTGATGCTAACAGCCTATTAGAAAGGGCTCCATGAAATCAACCTAGTGATCAGTCAATAGTAGATTGGATCAAGAAAATGTGGTATACATCTACCACTGAATACTATGCAGCCATAAAAACGAATGTCATTTGCAGCCATATAGATGGACCTGGAGGCCATTATCCTGAGTGAATTAATGCAGAAACAGAAAATCAGGTACTACATGTTTTCACTTATAAGTGGGAGCTAATCATTGGGTACTCATGGACATAAATATGGCAACAACAGGCACTGGGAAGGGAGAGGTGGGGCAAGGGTTAAAAACCTACCTATTGGATTCTATGCTTACTGCCTTGGTGATGGGATCCATACCCCAAACCTGAGCATCATGCAATATACCCAGGCAACAAACCTGCACGTGTACTCCTGAATCTAAACTAAAAGTTGGAAAAAAAAAGAAAAAAATAGAAATGGCTTCATGAGTTTGGACAATCTGATGGCTTACATGCATGAGGTAGAAATGCCAGAAGTTTCATAGGATAGTGTTGAGAAATAGGTCACAAGGCCCAAAGTAGTAGCAAAGACAGCATGAATTTACCAGGTAACGGCTGAGAACCCACTACCTCACTATGTTTTCAGTGGATACCTTTTTTTCTATAAGGTACTAAATAATGCATGGGTGTGGGGTACTCACACATCTTTGAGAAGCTTGGGGATGGTTATCTTCTGTAGAATAAAGCTGGTAGTGGAATGGAACTTGGAATTGGGCTCACTTTTAGGCTTTGACCCAAGCAAGTCCAGAAGGCATATGTAAATTACAGGAATAAGTGGCCCAAGCTCTGATGTCACCTCCTTCAATTCTACCTATGGCCTCGTCTAGGCCAATTACCTATGACCAACTGAAGGGTATAGAAATAATTCAGGACTTATTTACAGATGTGTTGGTGTGCCAATGTAGCCATGTGATCCACTGATCTTATATTGTATATTATTATCCAGAAGTATCTGGCTTGACAGCCCAATTAAGGTGTCAGCTAGAGAAAACATAAATTTGTGGTTAAGACAGTATTCTCCAGGAAGCTGTATGTGCACTGATCAGTTAATATATGATGCTGTTCCTGCAATAACTAGAATATATGCAGCTAGGAACCAAAGAATGGAAGCAAGATTTTTACTCCTTGACTGTCATTCTCAATGACCCACTTCTATGGCTTGTGCTTTCTTTCCCCACAGATTTAGATTCCATCAAGTTAGAGGTTCTAGATTTCAGGGGCAAAAACATCTTCCCGGCAACACAGTAGGATTCCAGTAAACATGAAACTGAGACTTCCACCTGATGCTAACAGGCTAGCAGGCAAATAAAGGACTTCCTCTATGGTGGGTATAATTGACTTGAGAAGTTGGGGTTGCTTTTATGCAACAGGGACTGGAACATGTCTGGAGCCCAGAGGATTAACTGGAATATCCTGGGACATTTCAGTGCTTGGGGCAAATATTTAATTAGAAATTGCAGCAACCAGTAACTATTAAGAGCAAGGCAACTAAGGGATCAGATTCTTCAGGGGTTTGGGGTCTGGATTAACCCTCTAGACAATCTAGACCAGGTTAAGCAATGGCTAAGAATGAGGGAAATCTGAAATCAGTGGTGGAGAGGGTTAAATTTAATCAGTTCTGACCTCAGAACAACCTGCTATAGCAAGGATGATAACCTGCTTAACTAGCCAATTCATTGTATCTCACCTTTTGGGGAAGAAGTGAGGACATCTAGTTCTTGCAAAAATGGAAGCTCCATACTGTAGCATTGGAGTCTGATACAATGGGAAGCTGTAAATGGGTCTGAATGGTACAAAGGGCAGATACTTCTTACCCACCTTGTCAGATCATCTGAGCCTCACCTATGTCTGAGAATTTTTGTTGTAGCCCCAGCTATTGATGTGGCACCCAGTCTGTGGACCTTCTAACTCTTCATTCAGATGCTGCCTGACAATATCTTGCCTCACGATTGCCCCTCATTCGACACAAAATATTAACTGTATCTCTAATCTAGAAGAAAAAAACCCACCTACTTTTTTTCTTTTTCTCTTAATTGTTCTGAAATATTTGAACAGGTAGGCACACATTCTCTAGTCAAAACCAACTCATTGCATAGCAATGAACAATGCTAGGGTAATGAAAGAGAGAAAAGTCTTTGGGGGGCTGAGGTGAGTTGATCACAAGGTCAGGAGATCGAGACCATCCTGGCTAACATGGTGAAACCCCATGTCTACTAAAAAAAATACTGAGCTGGGCATGGTGGCATGCACCTGTAGTCCCAGCTACTTGGGAGGCTGAGGCAGGAGAATCGCTTGGACCCAGGAGGCAGAGGTTGCAGTGAGCTGAGATCACGTCACTGCACTCCAGCCTGGGTGACAGAGTGAGACTCCATCTCACACACACACACACACAAAAAAAAAAAAAAAGAGGGAGAAAAGTCATCACTCACATGAAAGATGCACGAGTTTAAAACCAGAAGATATATTTAAATAATCAGAATAAACCTCTATGAAATGTACTTACTGGTGAGGAAAATAGAAGCAGAGAAAGGCTTTTAAAAATCCACTGAATGACATTTAACAGCCATCTATGAATCTACAGGACTTGTGATCATTTCTCATGGCTTCCCGTAGGCTCTCAGAGAGGGGATCCAAGCAAAGTGCCAGGCTTGTAAACTGACACAGGTAGAGGCATGCATCTTCTAAATTTGGATATTAAAAACAAGTATGCAGTATTACCTATGAGACAGTCTTGCTAAAAATATCAATACTGAATCATATTAAGTATATCCAGGTCAGGCGTGGTGGCTCCTGCCTGTGATTCCAGCACTTCAGGAGGCCAAGGCAGGATTAGGATTGCTTGAGCCCAGGAGTTTGAGACCAGCCTGGGGAGCATGATGGAACCCCATCTCTACTAAAAATACAAAAATTAGCCAGACATGGTGGCATGCATCTGTGGTCCCAGCTACTTGGGAGGCTGAGGCGGTAGGATCACTTGAGCCCAGCAAGTTGAGGTTGCAGTGAACTGTGATAGCACCACTGCACTGCAGTCTGGGTGACAGAACGAGACCCTGTCTCAAAAAACAAAAAACAAAAAAAGGGAACTCCAACTGCCAATTTATAGGAAATATGGAGGACAGAAAATCAGATTAAACTACTACAGGGAGAGAATCAGCAAAATTCAGATTGTGAGAAGCTCCAAAGGAAAAACAAACAGACTTGAGAGAGAGACAGGGAGGGAGGGAGGTAGAAAGAGAGAGAACTGACACATTTTAAAAAGCCAAAGCTAGTCTTAGCAACTTGACATTTAGGTATGTACATTTGAGTGATAAAGCTATAAGGAAAAGTAAGGAAATAATGTAATTATCACAAGATCAGAATAGTGGCTACTGTTAGATGTGAAGCATATTTTCATCATAACTCATTAAGCTGAATATTTTAATGCTGTTTTCTGTATTTGATTATTTTTGAAAATAAAGTTAAAAAATTTAAATAAAATCCAAGTATAACCTGATATTTCTTAATGTTTAAAAGTTAGGGTTCCATTCCAAGATGGCCGAATAGGAACAGCTCCGGTCTGCAGCTCCCAGTGTGATTGACCCAGAAGACGGGTGATTTCTGCATTTTCAACTGAGATACCTGGTTCATCTCATTGGGACTGGTCGGAAAGTGGGTGCAGCCCATGGAGGGTGAGCCAAAGAAGGGTCGGGCATCACCTCACCCGGGAAGTGCAAGGGGTCGGGGGATTTCCCTTTCCTAGCCAAGGGGAGCCGTGATAGACTGTCAGGAAAATCAGGACACTGCCACCTAAACACTGTGCTTTTCCAATGGTCTTAGCAAATGGCACATGAGGAGATTATATCCTGTGCCTGGCTCAATGGGTCCCACACCCATGGAGATCGAAATGCAAGGTGGCAAGCCAGGCTGAGGGAGGGTTGTCCACCATGGCTGAGGCTTGAGTAGGTAAACAAAGCAGTTTGGAAGCTTGAACTGGGTGGGGCCCACTGTAGCTCAACGAGGCCCACCTGCCTCTGTAGACTCCACCTCCAGGGGCAGGGCATAGCTGAGCAAAAGGCAGCAGAAACTTCTACAGACTTAAATGTCCCTGTCTGACAGCTCTGCAGAGAGCAGTGGTTCTCCCAGCATGGTGTTTGAGCTCTTAGAATGGACAGAAGATCTCCTCAAGTGGGTCCTGAATCCCATGTAGCCTAACTTGGAGACACCTCCCAGTAGGAGCCAATTAACACCTCATACAAACAGGTGCCCCTCTGAGACGAAGGTTCCAGAGGAAGGATCAGGCAGCAATATTTTCTGCTCTGCAATATTTGCTGTTCTGCAGCCTCCACTGGTAATACCCAGGAAAACAGGGTCTGAAATGGACCTCCAGCAAACTCCAACAGACTGAGGACCTCCAACAGGCTGAGGGACATAACTGTTAGAAGAAAAACTAACAAACAGAAAGGAATAACATCAACATCAACAAAAAAGACATCCACACCAAAACCCCATCTGTAGGTCACTGACATCAGAGACTAAAGGTAGATAAAACCACAAAGATGGGGAGAAACTAGAGCAGAAAAGCTGAAAATTCTAAAAACCAGAGTGCCCCTTCTCCGAAGGATTGCAGCTCCTCACAAGCAATGGAACAAAGCAGGACAGAGAATGACTTTGATGAGTTGACAGAAGTAGGCTTCAGAAAGTTGGTAATAATGAACTTCTCTGAGCTAAAGGAGGATGTTTGAACCCATTGCAAGAAAGCTAAAAAACCTTGAAAAAAGATTAGATGAACAGATAACTAGAATAAACAGTATAGAGAAGACCTTAAATGACCTGATGGAGCTAAAAACCATAGCATGAGGACTACATGACGCATGCACAAACTTCAGTAGCTGATTCCAAGTGGAAGAAGGGTATTGGTGATTGAAGATCGAATGAATGAAATGAAGCAAGAAGAGAAGTTTAGAGAAAAAAGAGTAAAAAGAAATGAACAAAGCCTCCAAGAAATATAGGACTATGTGAAAAGACCAAATCTATGTTTGATTGGTGTACCTGAAAGTGACAGGGAGAATGGAACCAAGCTGGAAAACACTCTTCAGGATATTATTCAGGAGAATGTTCCCAACCTAGCAAGGCAGGCCAACATTCAACTTTAGGGAATACAGAGAACACCACAAAGATACTCCTCGAGAAGAGCAACCCAAAGACATATAATTGTCAGATTCACCAAGGTTGAAATGAAGGAAAAAATGCTAAGGGCAGCCAGAGAGAAAGGTTGGGTTACCCACAAAGGGAAGCCCATCAGACTAACAGCGGATCTCTTGGCAGAAACTCTACAAGCCAGAAGAGAGTGGGGGCCAATATTCAACATTCTTAAAGAAAAGAATTTTCAACCCAGAATTTCATATCCAGCCAAACTAAGCTTCATAAGTGAAGGAGAAATAAAATACTTTACAGACAAGCAAACGCTGAGAGATTTCATTACCACCAGACCTGCCTTGAAAGAGCTCCTGAAAGAAGCACTAAATGTGGGAAGGAACAACCAGTACCAGCCACTGTAAAAACATGCCAAATTGTAAAGACCATCGATGCTAGGAAGAAACTGCGTCAACTAACAGGCAAAATAACCAGCTAACATTGTAATGACAGGATCAAATTCACACATAACAATATTAACCTTAAATGTAAATGGAGTAAATGCCCCAATTAAAAGACACAGACTGGCAAATTGGATAAGAGCCAAGACCCATCAGTGTGCTGTATTCAGGAGACCAATCTCATGTGCAGAGACACATATAGGCTCAAAACAAAGGGAGGTAGGAAGATCTACCAAGCAAATGGAAAGCAAAAAAAAAAAAAAAAAGCAGGGGTAGCAATCTAGTCTCTGATAAAACCTACTTTAAACCAACAAAGATCAAAAGAGACAAAGAAGGCCATTACATAATGGTAAAGGGTTCAATTTAACAAGAAGTGCTCATCAATCGTCTTCCCGCACAGCCCCTTCTCTGTTTTCTGTGCTCCTCCGAGCTCACTGTTTGTCCAGGTATTTTATGTTTTAATTTCCAGGACTTGAACTGCCATGTCCTCTGAAGAAGGAAAGCTCTTCGTGGGAGGGCTTAACTTTAACACCGACGAGCAGGCACTGGAAGACCACTTCAGCAGTTTCAGACCTATCTCTGAGGTGGTCGTTGTCAAGGACCGGGAGACTCAGCGGTCCAGGGGTTTTGGTTTCATCACCTTCGCCAACCCAGAGCCTGCTTCAGTTGCCATGAGAGCCATGAACGGAGAGTCTCTGGATGGTCATCAGATCCGTGTGGATCATGCAGGCAAGTCTGCTCGGGGAACCAGAGGAGGTGGCTTTGGGGTCCATGGGCCTGGTCACAGCTACTCCAGAGGTGGTGGGGACCAGGGCTATGGGAGTGGCAGGTATTATGACAGTCGACCTGGAGGGTATGGATATGGATATGGACGTTCCAGAGACTATAATGGCAGAAACCAGGGTGGTTATGACTGCTACTCAGGAGGAAATTACAGAGACAATTATGACAACTGAAATGAGACATGCACATAATATAGATACACAAGGAATAATTTCTGATCCAGGATCGTCCTTCCAAATGGCTGTATTTATAAAGGTTTTTGGAGCTGCACTGAAGCATCTTATTTTATAGTATACCAACCTTTTGTTTTTAAATTGACCTTCCAAGGTAGCTGAAGACATTTTAGGCAGTTCCATCTTTTTTAAAATTTTTTCTGCCTATTTAAAGACAAATTATGGGACGTTTGTAGAACCTGAGTATTTTTCTTCTTACCAGTTTTTTAGTTTAAGCTCTTAGGATTATTGGAGCTAGCAATAATTGGTTCTGGCAAGTTTGGCCAGACTGACTTCAAAAAATTAATGTGTATCCAGGGACATTTTAAAAACCTGTACACAGTGTTTATTGTGGTTAGGAAGCAATTTTCCAAATGTACCTATAAGAAATGTGCATCAAGCCAGCCTGACCAACATGGTGAAACCCCATCTGTACTAAACATAAAAAAATTAGCCGGGCGTGGTGGTGCATGCCTGTAATCCCAGCTACTCGGGAGGCTGAGGCAGGAGAATCGCTTGAACCAGGGAGGCAGAGGTTGCAATGAGCCAAGATCATGCCACTGTACTCCAGCCTGGGCAACAGCGAGACTCCATCTCAAAAAAAAAGAAAAAAGGAAATGTGTATCAAGAACATGATTATCCAGGGGTATTTTCTAATTCAGATCATCAAACTGATTATATAGAAGAGTTGGCTTTAAAATGTTTGCAAATGTCTTTTTTTTTTTTAATACTGGAAGAAAAAATATTCTGTTGTGTCTCATACAGTGATTAGGATGTCTTTCACAGAGCTTATTAAAAGATGAAACCTGAAAAACAAAACAAAACAAAAAAAATCACAAAAAACAAAAAAAAAAACAAGAAGAGCTAACTATCCTAAATATATATGCACCCAATACAGGAGCACCCAGATTCATAAAGCAAGTCCTTAGAGACCTAAAAAGAGACTTAGACTCCCACACAATAATAATGGGAGACTTTAACACCCCACTGTCATTGTTAGATCAACAAGGCAGAAGGTTAACAAGGATATCCAGGAATTGAACTCAGCTCTGCACAAAGCAGACCTAATAGACATCTACAGAAGTCTCCACACCAAACCAACAGAATATACATTCTTCTCAGCGCCACACCGCACTTATTCCAAAATTGACCAAGTAGTTGGAAGTAAAGCACTCCTCAGCAAATGTAAAAGAATGGAAATCACAACAAACTGTCTCTCAGACCACAGTGCAATCAAACTAGAACTAGGATTACGAAACTCACTCAAAACCGCTCAACTACATGGAAACTGAACAACCTGCTCCTGAATGACTACTGGGTAAATAACAAAATGAAGACAGAAATAAAGATGTTCTTTGAAACAAATGAGAAAAAGGACACAACATACCAGAATCTCTGGGACACATTTAAGGCAGTGTGTAGAGGGAAATATATAGCACTAAATGCCCACAAGAAAAAGCAGGAAAGATCTAAAATTGACACCCTAACATCACAACTAAAAGAACTAGAAAAGCAAGAGCAAACACATTCAAAAGCTAGCAGAAGGCAAGAAATAAGTAAGATGAGAGCAGAATGGAAGTAGATAGAGACACAAAAAACCCTTCAAAAAATCAATGAACCCAGGAGCTGGTTTTTTGGAAAGATCAACAAAATTAACAGACTGCTAGCAAGACTAATAAAGAAGAATAGAGAGAAGAATCAAATAGATGCAATAAAAAAAGATAAAAGGGATGTCACCACCCATCCCACGGAAATACAAGCTACTATCAGTGAATACTATAAACATCTCTACACAAAGAAACTAGAAAATCTAGAAGAAATGGATAAATTCCTGGACACAAACACCCTCCCAAGACCAAACCACGAAGAAGTTGAATCGCTGAATAGACCAATAACAGGCTCTGAAATTGAGGCAATAATTAATAGCCTTCCAACCAAAAAAAGTCCAGGACCAGACGGATTCACAGCCGAATTCTACCAGAGGTACAAAGAGGAGCTGGTACCATTCTTTTGGAAACTATTTTAATCAATAGAAAAAGAGGGAATCCTCCCTAACTCATTTTATGAAGCCAGCATCATCCTGATACCAAAGCCTGGCAGAGACACAACAATAAAAGATAATTTTAGACCAATATCCCTGATGAACATTGATGCGAAAATCCTCAATAAAATACTGGCAAACTGAATCCAGCAGCACATCAAACAGCTTATCCACCATGATCAAGTTGGCTTCATCCCTGGGATGCAAGGCTGGTTCAACATATGTAAATCAATAAATGCAATCCATCACATAAACAGAACCAAAGACAAAAACCACATGATTATCTCAATAGATGCAGAAAAGGCCTTCAACAAAATTCAATAGCCCTTCACGCTAAAAACTCTCAATAAACTAGGTATTGATGGGACATATCTCAAAATAATAAGTGCTATTTATGACAAACCCACAGCCAGTATCATATTGAATGGGCAAAAACTGGAAGCATTCCCTTTGAAAACTGGCAAAAGACAGGGATGCCCTCTCTCACCACTCCTATTCAACAGTGTTGGAAGTTCTAGCAGGGCAATCAGGCAAGAGAAAGAAATACAGGGTATTCAATTAGGAAAAGAGGAAGCCAAATTGTCCCTGTTTGTAGATGACATGATTGTATATTTAGAAAACCCCATCATCTCAGCCCAAAACCTCCTTAAGCTGATAGGCAACTTCAGCAAAGTCTCAGGATACAAAATCAATGTGCAAAAATCACAAGCATTCTTATACACCAATAACAGACAAACAGAGAGCCAAATCAGGAGTGAACTCCCATTCACAATTGCAAAAGAATAAAATACCTCGGAATCCAACTTACAAGGGATGTGAAGGACCTCTTCAAGGAGAACTACAAACCACTGCTCAATGAAATAAAAGAGGATACAAACAAATGGAAGAACATTCCATGCTCATGGATAGGAAGAATCAATATTGTGAAAATGGCCATATTGTTCAAGGTAATTTATAGATTCAATACCATTCCCATCAAGGTACCAATGACTTTCTTCACAGAATTGGAAAAATCTATTTGAAAGTTCATATAGAACCAAAAAAGAGCCCGCATTGCCAAGACAATCCTAAGCCAAAAGAACAAAACTGGAGGCATCACTCTACCTGACTTCAAACTATACTACAAGGCTACAGTAACCAAAACAGCATGATACTGGTACAAAAACAGAGATATAGACCAATGGAACAGAACAGAGCCCTCAGAAATAATACCACACATCTACAACCATCTGATCTTTGACAAACCTGACAAAAACAAGAAATGGGGAAGGGATTCCCTATTTGATAAATGGTGGTGGGAAAACTGGCTAGCCATATGTAGAAAGCTGAAACTGGATCCCTTCCTTACACCTTATACAAAAATGAATTCAAGATGGATGAAAGACTTAAATGTTAGACCTAAAACCATAAAAACCTAGGCAATACCACTCAGGACATAGGCATGGGCAAGGACTTCATGACTAAAACACCAAAAGCAATGGCAACAAAAGCCCAAATTGACGAATGGGATCTAATTAAACTAAAGAGCTTCTGCACAGCAAAAGAAACTACCATCAGAGTGAACAGACAACCTACAGAATGGCAGGAAAGTTTTGCAATGCCCACCAAACAAAGGGCTAATATCTAGAATCTACAAAGAACTTAAACAAATTTACAAGAATAAATCAAACAATCCCATCAAAAAGTGGGCCAAGGACACGAACAGACACTTTTCAAAAGAAGACATTTATGCAGCCAACATCCACATGAAAAAATGCTCATTATCACTGGTCATCAGAGAAACGCAAATCAAAATCACAATGAGATACCATCTCACACCAGTTAGAATGGCGATCATTAAAAAGTCAGGAAACAACAGGTGCTGGAGAGGATGTGGAAAAATAGGAATGATTTTACACTGTTGGTGGGAGTGTAAACTAGTTCAACCATTGTGGAAGACATTGTGGCGATTCCTCAAGGATCTAGAACTAGAAATACCATTTGACCCAGTGATTCCATTACTGTGTATATACCCAAAGGATTATAAATCATGCTGCTATAAAGACACATGCACACGTATGTTTAGTGCAGCACTATTCAGAATAGCAAAGACTTGGAAACAACCCAAATGTCCATCACTGATAGACTGGATTAAGAAAATATGGCACATATACACCATGGAATACTATGCAGCCATAAAAAGGTTGAGTTCATGTCCTTTGTAGTGACATGGATGAAGCTGGAAACCATCATTCTGAGCAAACTGTTGCAAGGAGAGAAAAACAAACACCACATGTTCTCACTCATAGGTGGAAATTGAACAATGAGAACACTTGGACACAGGATGGGGAACATCACACACCGGGACTTGTCGTGGGGTAGGGGAATGGGGGAGGGATAGCATTAGTAGAAATACCTAATGTAAATGACGAGTTAATGGGAGCAGCAAACCAACATGGCACATGTATACATATATAACAAACCTGCATGCTGTGCTCATATACCCTAAACTTAAAGTATAATAAAAAGGAAAAGAAAAAAAAGTTATAAGTAAAAAGCTAGTATGACATAATATTACAGTTAAGGTTAATGAGATCAGGAACATCTGGGTTGCATTAATGTTATTAAGAAGACAAAATACAAGAGTTAAAGAGTAAAATAATTATTAAATTTTGAAGTAGAATTTACAAAGTTTTAAAAACATACAATGCCACGTAACAAATGCTGAATTTAAAAACCTATACTTACAAAATGAGCAGTTTTTTATAGAAATATGAACAGAAAATGGAGAAATTAAAACAATAATATTATTAACAAAAACAAAATGCTAACATTTATTGAGTGCTTCCACGTACTTTCCAGGTATCTCATTTAAATTCATCACAACCCTATAAGATAACCCTCTTATGACCTCCCATTTACTGATTAAGAAACTGAGGCATAGTGAGATTAAGAAGGATGATCAAGGGCCCATATCTCATAAGTAACAAAGTCAAAATTCAACCCCAAGCAAGTCTGTTCAGAGCCAGACACGTAATCACGAAAGACCCAATAAATAGCAGGTTTTGACTTAAAATGCTGGGGACCATTCAATGTCATCTGCTAAAACAATCTCTGTTTACACTTGCTGTCCTGACATGATTATTAATAACTCCTTTTTCATGCCCAAAGTTGTCCAGTTTAGGTAGTATATGTAATGGTCACTCTACCTTGAAAGTCCCTCCCAGATATCATGATTCTAAAAGTATGAAAAGAAAAATTAGAACTTGATTCAATTAGGTGATGAGGGGCACACTGTAAAGAAATGGAATCAACTGGGAATATTTATCTATGTTTTCTCTAGTGTTTCTCATCATTCTAGAGAATAATTATTGGTGCTTTCTGTTAATTGCCTCTTCTCTCCCCACACCCAAAGGAAATATTTAAGAGAATCTTTAGTTGTAAACACCTTTCTTGCAGCAATGGCCATTAGGAGCCATGGCCAAAAGCACAGAGCCCAGGGGAAGCTGAACATGCATATTTTGATGCTTGTGGCCTCTAATTTCTGAAAGAACATGACACTCATCTGGGGATAAGATCACACTCCAGTGGAAGGCAGCGTGGCAGCAGTACCTCCCAGAATTTCACCAAGATACACCTGTCAGGAGCCAAACACCTGCATGAACATTTGGGTGGGTAAAATCAGAATGGGGGCAACTTGGCTTCCATGCTTGAAACACTTTCCTTCTTTCTTCTTTCTCCTGTAACCCTGCTCTCTTATGCACTTGACAAAGACCTCATGCATCCAGGCTCAACATCTGTTTTTGTTTGTTTTTTGGAAAACTCATGATCCCTCTTCCCCACTCTCATAGAATAATATTAATTTTAACAGAAACCAAGGTATTGGAGCTGAAAAAAATAATCTCACAGTGTTTAAAACACTAGCCAGTGAGTAAAGTGGAATTGGAGGCATGGAGTTTCCCTGATAGCTTATAATCTGGGCCATGGAACCTAATATTTTTACCACCAAATAATCCCATTTTCCCTATAAAAATGTGTTTTAGTTAGCAAACTACCTTTAGGATATAGTTATTATTATTCATTATTAGTATAACAGCTACCGTTTTTGACAGCCTAGTTGTTACTTTACATATCATACTTGCGAAAGCCTATGAAGTGATGATGATTCTTCCCATAGAGATGAAGAAATGAAGGCACATAAAGGTGAATTACTTTGCCCCAAATCACAAAGTCGATTAATGGTGACGCCAAATATACTCTGCTTTTCAGGAGTTAGTTTCCCAAGTTTATTTATCAGAGATAATTAAAACTTTTGCTGAGTCTAAAATAGAGTAGCCAAAGGGAGTTAATGTAATTTTATGCTAAAGCAACTTGATACTGTTTTTTGTATAAATATGTAATTTTAATAACTTTATGAAATATTAAAAATGATCATTTATGGCCATCTTTGCATGCCAAGGGGATATTAATCATTGCAATAGTTGATGCAGAGGGCGATTTACTTTAGCTACAATTTATGTTGGGCTAGTGTGACCTTTAGACTCCACCTACTTTTATTTTATTTATAATTTAAAATGAATCCTCAAAGCTCTAACAACTTATTCATTAATTTAATTAAATGGTGCAATGCTAATAGTGACCAGGAAAATAAAGATGAAAGAGATAAAAACTGTATGTAAATTGGTAGTATAGCATAATTGTTCAATGCTGGACCCTGGTGTCAGTCTATCTGAGAGGGTTCCTAGCTGTATCACTTATTAATATTGAGATCATCGGAAAGTTCCCTGACTTCCTGTGCTTTATATTAAAATGAGGTTGTTGTGAAGATTAAATAAATATATTAGAAGAATGGCTAGGACAGTAAGTGCTGAATAACTGTTACATATTATTATTATTGATGACATACTCTAAAAATTATAGTTGATTTATCTTTTTGTACTCAAAATCCATCAGTATGCAAACAATGTTGATAAGTTTAAGCCACTTATCACTCACTAGTTCTGTTCTGCTTATTTTCTTCACTCATTATATATTAATTATGCCTAGTGTTCAATTATTGGAACGCTAAGCATGTGGGAGTCATTTATTTATTTATTTTATTTATTTTTATCTTTTATTTTTTCACTGTGCTTACTTTAAGGTAGTAATTTTTTTATTATTACTATACTTTAAGTTCTAGGGTACATGTGCACAACGTGCAGGTTTGTTACCTATGTATACATGTGCCATGTTGGTTTGCTGCACCCACTAACTCGTCATTTACATTAGGTATTCCTCCTAATGCTATCCCTCCCCCATCTCCCCACCCTATGACAGGCCCTGGTGTGTGATGTTCCCCACCCTGTGTCCAAGTGTTCTCATTGTTCAATTCCCACCTGTGAGTGAGAACGTGCGGTGTTTGTTTTTCCGTCCTTGTGATAGTTTGCCCAGAATTATGGTTTCCAGCTTCATCCGTGTCGCTATGAAGGACATGAACTCATCCTTTTTTATGGCTGCATAGTATTCCTTGGTGTATATGTGCCACATTTTCTTAATCCAGTCTATCAGTGATGGACATTTGGGTTGGTTCCAAGTCTTTGCTATAGTGAATAGTGCCACAGTAAACATACGTGTGCATGTGTCTTTATAGTAGCATGGCTTGTAATCCTTTGAGTATATACCCAGTAATGGGATAGCTGGGTCAAATGGTATTTCTAGTTCTAGATCCTTGAGGAATCGCCACACTGACTTCCACAATGGTTGAACTAGTTTACACTGCATGTGGGAGTCATTTATATCCTACTGCTCAAGGTCATCACAAAGGTCTGATTTTTCAAATTCAAAAAATTGCAACCTCAGGCATAAATTGGTTAATGTGAGTAAAATATTTTAATAAAACAGTGTATAAAAATCAATAATTATCTAAAACAAAAATAGCTTGTGAGCAGTAGCATTGTTCTACAGTTTTGAAAATGTCATAAATCTCTGCTTCTTAGAAGGCTGCTGGATTCTTATATTTGTTTCTCTTTCAATCTGTTGCAATAAACAGTTTTGGCTGAGGAAATCTGGCCTCACATAGATATATAATTGGAAAAAGAAGGAGTATTTTAACAGTCTTTTCAGAGAGTCATGTATAAACTTCTTTAATACTATACCAAAACTCCGCAGATGGTAGTTTCTTAAAGGGTAGTTGTAAAATTGAAGACCATTATCAATGAACTTAGCATACATAGTTACATCCACTAGTCTATCTTGACTTTGAATGGATTTTTTTTACCCAGGCAGAATTTTGATCTTTCAGACCACCTTTGAAAGGGTTTCAGTGGCCTCAAAATAGAGCACCACACTTGGACTCAACTCTCTACTAGCCCTTGTATCTATTATTTGAGTTTTTGTTTTACAGAGGATTTTGTTTTCTAGAGAATACACTTAGTATTGGAATTTGAGGGTTATATTGTGTTTACATATTCTTCCATATTAAATGTGACTGAACTGCTTTCCAAAGCAATCATAGTAGTTTGCAGTCCCAATAACAGGGGATGAGGATTCCATTTATTTTATGTTCTAGTCAATACTCGATATTGCCCCACTTCTTAATTTTTGTCAAAATGGCAAGTGTGAAAATGTATCCACTGTTTTAATTTGCATTTCCATAATTATTCATTAGATTTAACATTATTTAATATTAATAATGTTAGTGAATAGTTTCAAAATATGTAATTAGTTTTCAATTATGATATTTCTCTAATTATCAATTTGCTACTGATTTCTAACTTAATAACACTGTAGTCAGAGAATGTTACCTATATGACCCATTAAACATTTAAATTTAAGTTTTTCACAAACCAAAAGAGTGCTTCAAAATTATGCTAGAAAGATATCCCCTAATGACACCACTTTCATACAATTCTTGCTATGTGCATGACAGATACCATACATAACCTCAGTTAAAACCTGAGACAGGTTTACTATCCCTATTTTACTGATGAAATAACAAGCACAAAGATACTAACACAGTTTGTAAGTAGCAGAACCACAATCCAAAAACAGCAGTATGACATGTAAGTCCATGCTCTTAGTCACTGAATTATGCACAGGGATTGTAATTCCATTAGCAATATGCTAAAGTTTCCAAAGTGTCTTTTAACAAGTCCCTTCCAAATGTTCTTATACTTTCTTTTGTTCTCATAAGAGCTTGATAGGTTAACAATGAAAAGTGTAGTTATCTTCTTTTACATGTGGAAAAACTGCTGCACAGAACCATTGTAGTTCTTAAGGGCCAAGGTTAATCAGGGTTATTTCCTTTAACTTGGATCAATATTTCACTTGGTTCTGTGTTCAGTGTGGATACAAGGTAGTTTATTTCAACAGAATTTGGGATAACAACTGACATAGAGATTTATACTCTTTTTTCCTACAGATACTAGAATCACCAGTGCAATGACTGGGGAAAGGAACAGTACAAGAATTACAAAGTTCATTCTCTTGGGATTCTCTGAATTTCCAAAGCTCACTATTTTCCTCTTTTCAATATTCCTAGGGATCTACCTCCTGACAGTGTCCTGGAACATAAGCCTCATCACCCTTATCGGGATGGACTCCCATCTGCATACACCTATGTACTTTTTCCTTAGTAATCTGTCATTTCTGGACATCTGCTATGTTTCTACTATAGCCCCCAAGATGCTCTCAGACTTCTTCAAGAAGCATAAATTCATCTCCTTTATGGAGTGCAGTATGCAGTACTTTTTCTTCTCTAGCCTAGGTCTAACTGAGTGCTGTCTTCTGGCAGTCATGGCTTATGATCGATATGCTGCCATTTGTGACCCTCTGCTCTACAGGGCCATCATGTCGCCCATCCTCTGCGTGCAGATGGTGGCAGGATCTTGTATAACTGGATCCTTAGGCTCATTTATCCAACTCTGTGCCTTGCTTCAGCTCCATTTCTGTGGGCCAAATGTCATCAACCATTTCTTCTGTGATCTGCCCCAGCTGCTGATTCTATCCTGTTCTGACACCTTTTTCTTTCAAGTCATGACCTCTGTTCTCACAGTGATCTTTGGACTCACGTCTGTCTTAGTTATCATGATATCTTACGGTTATATCATTGCCACCATTCTGAAGATCTCCTCAGCTGAAAGCAGAGCCAAAGCTTTCAACACTTGTGCTTCTCACCTGACAGCAGTGATCCTTTTCTTTGGCTCAGGTATCTTTGTTTATATGTATCCTAATGCTGGTGATTCGCTGAGCCAAAACAAGTTGGCATCAGTCTTATACACAGTTATAATCCCCATGTTAAATCCAGTGATCTACAGCCTGAGGAACAAGGAAATCAAAGATGCCCTAAACAGATGGAAGAAGAGAATCTTCTCCTGGTGTTATGGAATGAAATAATGGAATTTATTTCAGATGTATAAATAGTGTAGGAAGAACAACAACTAAACATTTATTTTCAACTCTCCTGATTGTCAGAATTGCAGTTGCTCCTTATATAAACCCAGGGCTGGCACAAAATCAGGCAAATGCATAAAAGATGTCTTCAAATTTAATAGCCATTCTTTATCAGTTGTAATCTAATAAATCAATAGGCCAGGCAAACCACAAGTATTTTTTGTAGCTAGTTGTGGCAATGGGACAGTTCACCTTGAATATTCAATTTCTATCTAAAATAGCACTACCTTAAGAACCAGAGGTGCTATTACTGGTCAGGGCTTCCAGGAGACTAGCAAGCTTTCTCATAGCATCTTATTTTAGGTAGAAGAAGGATTACTGTTAATACAGAGAGATCCTTTTAAAAATAATTTCCCAATTAAGTTAAAACTCACGTTTAACCTATTCTTTCACATCTGGAAATTTTGGATTAATTTCTTCATTTATGCATTTGTCCAAAGCCAAATATTCATATCAGGTAAAAGGCTTGCTGAAGTCACACAGACAGAAATTTGTTGTAATAGGAATGCTTAACATGTCTGCTAAGTTAAGATTTGGTTGACCAGCTAGCTAGCTAGGTATTCCTAGACAATTCCTTGTATGTTATTACTATAGTGTCTTTGTTTTTCCATCTTATCTCTACCATGTAACCAGAAAAGAGAATCAGAAACTGGTCCCCTGTTGGTGAGGTAATCTAGTTCCCGATTTTGGCATTTCCAACCGTCTTACTGTTAACATCTTTGGCTTGTTTAATAGGCCAAGCCCCTATTAGAAAGTTGTTTTTCCAATAATTAACAAATAGGAAGTGGTTGGTAAAATTATCTATAAAGAACAGAACCTCTGGAACCACAAGAAAGTCTGAATTTGGCTGTTTCCCTTATAACTTACTACAAGATACAGAGGAATACTAGAGAATTGAGACTTAAAATACCAAACAAGGAAAGGAAGCTGAGGCAGAAGGCACAGTTCTGTTGTTTAATCTTCTGGTAGGATTCTGACTTCCATAATCTTAGGCCCAAAATCATGGAAATTTTCAAGAGATTATTTCCAGTAAAAGGCATTTTGTATATCCCCCCACTTCCCTCTGTATTCAGAAGGGAAAATTTCAAATCCCCATGAGTGTTCAGTTGGTAAAAAACTTACAACAAACCTTTTAGATAACCGTAGGCACTACAACGTGAGAAGTTCTGCTTCTAATAGATACTCCATATCCCTGGGGGTAGAATTCAATTTCAGGGAGCTTGGAGATGAAAGGGAAAGTTATTTTGGAAGACAACTGATTTACAGTTATTGGATAGGATTTTGTCAAAAGAAGTTTGATATGGGGTTGCAGGCCTAGGTTTCATGTAAAGTTTTTTGTTGTTGTTTTTGTTTTTTGTTTTGTTTTTAACTAACTCTTGTTAGTGACCCCATTCAGACCTCGCTTGGCTTTAGTTTAAAACAAAGGATATTAGCTGATGACTCTACTGAGACTGAGAGAGAAGTAACTTCCTAAGTGCCATTTGTTTCATTTGGTTGGGTGTTTAATGCTTTTATGGCCACTGATTATTAGAATCTCTGAAGAGAAATACTACTTGGAGTTGATATCACAACCAGCAGAAATGCTTCATTATGTTAAATTCAAATTCTCCTTAATTATGAAAAATATGATCTTCAGAAAAGAATGATGTAGCCTTTGAGTCAGAAAGCCCTATCTCTACAGAAGGCCAGAATACTTTTTATTTTGATATTCAAATCATCTCTAGGATGTGGGTGTATAGGATGCATATCCCTGTGCAGAAATTTCTTATGAACAACAAAGGTTCAGAGATTAACTGGTCATAACAGAGGCTCACAAATTAAAGACAAACTCTTGGACAATATCATATATTTCTCTTTTTGTAACTGCTTGTGATTAACATTTTTGTATTGGTGATGTATTTTTAGAACAAAAAATGTACTTTATGTGGTGTACTATGGGAAAATTGTCTGCATGTTTTAATTATATTCTATAATATTTTATCGGTCTCTGGGCTGCTGCAGAAGCTTAGCACCATGGCTGGGAATGAAAGTCCTTGGGATATGAAACAGTAAATTCTGTGTTTTAAGAAGATGCATTTTCCTTGCTGTGTTAGTAGATGAGGATAGGCTTTAATAGCTTCTAGGACTCTGGGCATGGGCTAAACACTCCTGACTCAGCACTGATTGCTGATTGGCAGTTCTGTTTATCACTATGTATCTCAATTAATTTATATTCAAAATTTGGAAAATGATTTTATATATGCCTATATCACATTTTGTATAAGTGCTCTAATAGCTTATTTTTGGCACATGAAGGTAGAAAAGTGAAGATAATAGTGGAGCTTTCAACAGGTCCCTAAGTTTTCTAAGTTGAGCCACATCCAGGGAAGTAGATCAATGGTTGGCTATACCTATGCAAAGGATGTTTGAGCAGGGCTAGCACCTGGTACACAGGGAATCAGTATGCCTGTTTTTATCTAAGGACATGATCACTATGCCCACTGTAAAAACAAGATCTGACTTGTTTTACGAGATACGCTTCCTACAAGAAACTCACTTCGCTTATAAAGACACATATAGACTGAAAATGAAGGGATGGAAAAAGATAGTTCATACAAATGGAAAACAAAAAAGAGCAGGAGTAGCTATACTAATATCAGATAAAATAGGTTTTAAGAAAAAACCTGTAAAAAACCAAAGGTCACTATATAATGATAGAGGGGTCAATTCAGCAAGAGGACATAACAATTGTAAATACATATGTACCCAGTGCTGAAGCACTCACATATCTAAAGCAAATATTATTAGAGCTAAATACAGAGACAGACCCCAGTGCAGTAATAGTTGGGAGTTCAACACCCCACTTTCACCATGGTACAGATTATCTAGACTACAAATCAAGAAAGAAAAATCAGACTAAATTTGCGCTATAGATCAAATTGACCTAATAGATATTTAGGGAACATTTCAGCCAACAGCTTCAGAATACACATTCTTAAGAGGATGTAAAACATTCTTCAGCATAGACAAGGTTTTAGGCCACAAAATGAGTCTCAAAAAATTTAACAAGGTTGAAATAGCATCTGGTATCTTTTCTGACCACAAAGGAATAAAACTAAAAATCAATAAAAGAAATTTTGAAAACTATAAAATACACAGACATTAAACAATCTGTTCATGAATGACCATTGAGTCAATAAAAAAGAAGTAAATTTAAAAATGTATTGAAACAAATGAAAATGGAAACACAACGTACAACATCTATAGGACATAGCAAAAACAGTACGAAGAGGGAAGTTTATATCAATAAACATCTACACTAAAATAGTAAAAGACTTTGAATCAATAATCTAAACAAGAGTAAAGTGAACCCTAAAGTTAGTAGAAGAAAATAAGTCATAAAGCTCAGAGGAGAAATAATTAATTGAAACTAAGAAAACAGTACAAAATGTAACAGGAAAAGTTTGTGGTTCAAAAGATAAACTAAATTGACAAAACTTTATCTAGACTGAGAAAAAAGTGAGAAGACACAAATAAGTAAAATCAGAGATGAAAACGGAGGTATTATAAATGATATCACAGAAATTTAAAGGATCGTTAGAGACTATTATCAGCAACTATGTGCCAATGAATTGGAAAACCTAGAGACAGATCAATTTCTAGACTCATACAACCTACTAAGATTGAACCATGAAGAAATAGAGAACCTCAATAGCCCAATAACAAGTAATGAGATAGAAGGAGTGATAAAAAGTCTCCCATCAAAGGAAAGACCAGAATCTGATGGCTCACATTTTCTTTGCTGTGTTAGTAGAAGAGGATGGAGTTTAGCAGCTTCTATTCATTGCTAAATTCCACCAAACACTTAAAAAAGAAGTAATACCAATCCTACCCAAATTAGTCAAAAAAATCAAACATGAGGGAATACTTCCAAATTCATTCTATAAGGCTAGGATAATCCTGATACCAAAACAAGACAAAGACACAACACAAAAAGAAAACTCTAGGCCAGTATCACTGATGAACATAGATGGAAAAGTTCTCAACAAAATACTAGCACACCAAATTCAACAACACATTAAAAAGATACTTTATCATGATCAAGAGGATTCATCCCAGGGATACAAGTATGGTTTAACATATGCAAATCAATAAATGTGATACATCACATCAGCCAAATAAAGGACAAAAAACATGATAATTTCAATAGACAGTGAAAAATCATTCCATAAAATTCAACATCCCTTCATGATAAAAGCTCTCAACAAACTGGGTATAGAAGGGACCTACTTCAACATAATAAGGGCCATATACAACAAACTCATGGCTAGTATCATACCAAATAAGAAAAAAATGAAAGCCTTTCCTCTAAGATGTGGAACAAGAAGAGAATGCCCACTTTCACCACTTTTATTCAACATAGTACTGAAAGTTCTAGCCAGAGCAATTAAACAAGAGAAATATAAGGCATAAAAATTGTAAACAAAGAAGTCAAATTATTTCTGTTTGTAGATATATAATCTTATATTTAGAAAAACCTAACGACTCCACTAAAAGCTATTCAAACTGATAAATTTAGTAAAATTGCAGGATACATAATCAACATACAAAAATTAGTAGCATTTTTATATGCCAACATTGAAAAATCTGAAAAAGAAACCAAGAAAGCAATCCCATTTATAATAGCTACGAATAAAATAAAATACCTGTAAATAACTTAACTGAAGAAATGAAAGATCTCTGCAATGAAAAATATAAGACACTGATGAAAAAAATTGAAGGAGGACTCAAATAATGGAAAGGTATCATATGTTCATGGATTGGAAGAATCAATATTGTTAAAATGTCAATACTACCCAAAACTATCTACAGATTCCATGCCAACTCTATCAAATTGCCAATAACATTCTTCACAGAAATAGAAAAAACAATACTAAAATTTATATGGAACCACAAAATACCCAGAATAGTCAAAGTGATCCTAATCAAGAAAAACAAAATTGGAGGCATCACATTACCTGACTCAAATTATACTACAAAATTATAGTACCAAAGCAGCATGGCACCAGCATAGCAACAGACATACAGACCAATGGAACAGAATAAAAAACCCAGAAATAAATACACACATTTACAGTAAATTTATTTTTGACAAAGCCGCCAAGAACATACATTGGGGAAAGAACTGTCTCTTCAATAAATGATGCTGGGAAAACTAGACATCTATATGCAGAATAATGAAACTAGACCCCTCTCTTACCATATCCAAAAATCAAATCAAAATGGATTAAAGACTTAAGTGTAAGATCTGAAACTATAAAACTACTAGAAGAAAATATTGAAAAAATGCTTTAGGACTGGTTTGGACAAAGATTTTTTTAGTAAGACGTCAAGAGCATAGGCAACCAAGGCAAAAAATGGGCAAATGCAATACCTTTTAAGCTGGAAACCTTCTGCACAGAAAAGTAAACAATCCATAAAGTGAAGAGACAACCTCTTGAATGGTATAAAAAATTTGCAAACTATTTGAAGAGAAAATCTCTTACAACTAAGAGTGCCACATATCATGTGTAGAATTAATAAAACCAGTTTAAGGTAGATTCAAATATTAAATAAAGTCTAATTGTTCTGTAAGACTCTTAAGCAATATTTTATTTTTAAAGCTGAAGACCACCAACTTTACAAAACCATTTTTGCTCTGAAGACAAAGAGAGGAAATTGACAATTGTGATAAAGTGAATTTTACCAAGATCATTTTGTCCATTTCTCAGATAATAAGTTCCATCTCATAACAAAATGACTGTGTAATGATTAACACATCTCTATCCAAAAAAGCCAGGATAGTAGAAATAAACATCTCCTATTAATAAATGGGTCAGAAGGCATTCTTTGGCATTCCCAGCCAGGCGTGGCTGCTTTTAAATTGATTGTCTGAATCTATTGATGAGCAATTTAAGAAGAGTGATGTCTTGAGAGCTCAATCAAAGATATAATGTAGGCAGTGCACAGAGAGAACATGGTATTTTTTCTGTCTTCCTGCCTCATCTGGCAGAGACAATTTCAAGACTAATTTTAGATTTTCAGTACTAATTAATGATTCAGTAAAATAAACAGGCTCTCCCTCCTCTTTGCCCCTTTTCCCTTCCCCAAACATTCAATGTCCACATAGACAGAAGCGTCCTTTATTTGTCTGGATTTTTATGGCCTCCTATAGATGAGGTATTTCCCACCATCTGGGTTGCATCTGGGCAGCCCTTTCCAGTGAACATTCATCAACCTAACTGCCTGGCTCCAAGCCATAACTGCCTCTCTTCCTTGAGATTGAGCCCAGCCAACAAAATGCCACTTTCAAGATCAAGCAAGTTCAGGGTGATTATATTTTTCCCAAGTCACATCACCTCTGGATAATTTTCAGAGCTATTTTCAGGTCTATTTTAAGGGATAAGTCGATGTCGCAATGTACATCAAGTTAATTGAGTCAATTGGATGCATGATTCCCAATGACTCCATGCTTGCCCATATTCCTGGTCTCAGAAAGCTTTTTAAAGAAAGGCACAGGGTGAGCTCTCTCAGCAGGGGATACCACAGCATTGTGGCTTCCCAGAAGAGGGTCTACCCCTCCCATCACTCCAAGCAGGATCAAAGAATCAGTCTCTTCAAAGAACAGACAGCAGACACTATGGGTGGAAGGCCACAGATGCCCTACAGATGTGGTTGGGCAATTATTTTCTAGGTTTTACCAGGCTGGTTTATAAGTCTATTTGAAAACTGAGAATGATTTTAGAGAACACCTTCTTCTATTTATCCTGGACACAGTAAAATAAATAAATGAGTGTTTACGTTATTTTCAGTGAGCGAAAACAGCTACTTACCAAGACAGACAAGACCTGCTTTAAGCAAAAGCATAAAATTCTACAACTTTGTCCTCTGTGTCCCTGCCTCCCTCTTTAAGCCCCTCTTATCCTGATTCTGGGTTCTTTGTTCTTTCCATTACCACTTGCCTGTGTTCTCATGCAGCTGTCTTTTCCTGTGACTGAAGGCGTCAGCTAAATTCTGGCCCTAACAATGACTGGCTGTGATAGTGTGAGCACTGCCTCAGAGAATCCCTCTCTGAAAAACACTGAAGTGTTTGCTTCAATCTCAAAATCTGGTCCAGTTTCCCTAATTTTGAGGATTCCTTTGCTTGACAATGCCATCTACTGTTCCTACTTTTCATTTTCTTCTCTCCTTTCACTGCTACACTGGCATAACTTCCTTCAATACCTGGCCTTGCTCTAATTCCCTCTGAGCCCCATTTCAGATATCCCTATCTGAGACTGGTGAGTTCTACCCTTACAAATCTGTTGAAACTGTGCTGGTAAGACCACATCTTCCTTCATTCTTGCCAAATCAATAGCCCCCGTTCATATTTTTCCCCCTTGAGTTCCATGTCATGTTCACTAAGTATCACCGGGTGGTGACAGCCTTGAGGATCAGGATAAGGAATTTGGATGTCATCAGGACATGAATGAACAACAAAACTGATGAAGGCTCTTGAGCAAAGAATGACATGATTGGATTTGTACTTTAGGGAGGTTCACTTGCAGATTAAGGAGGAAGGATTGAATTGGAGAGAGTCTGAAGGCAAATTATTAACAATCACTTTAAAATTGAGTGAGTCCCCACTGACCCCAAAAAATTGCCTGGAGGTAGAGATGGCATGAAAGAAGGATTCTATTGATTCTATAGATAATTAGATCTATGGATAAGTAGTATCAAAGAACAGGAGAATCCATTCTGAAGGAGGGAGCAAGGGAGGCAGGAATTGTAAAACACCACAGTCTTCTCTTCTAGTTTGCTATCCTTACACCCTTCAGTCCACAACAAGAAGTGAAAAAATAGAGATTTGTTTAGGTTTTCAGGGTTTTTTTTATACAAAAGATTTAACTACAAACTACTGCATTGGCCATAGTAATCATTTCCCCAATATCTAGCCTTAGAGAGAGACCCCAAGAATGCAGGCATGATGCCCAGAGCTGGGAACTCGAGGAGGGAGTATAATTTGCTTAGCTTCACAGTAGGAGACTCTGGCCCTGGCAGAGGAGAAACTGATTGAGTTTTGGGTGGAGAAGGGAAACTGTAATATATTTTTCTCATCTGGATGCAAGTTGAAGAGCTGCCAACATCAGCAGGGTATGGCCACCATCTTTCACAAATCCTTGAAAGAAGCTGCAGTGTCCTGTGGGTTTACACAATGCCCACTTCCTTCTGTTTCTTGCATGTTCCTCCCCAAATCGAGCCCCAAGCTATTTTTGTAAATAAAGGCTTATTGGAACAAATTCATGCACATGCATTTTCTTATCACCTACTTTTGTGCTACAATGGCAGAGTTAGATAGTTACCACAGAAATCATTTGGTTGCAAAGCCTAAAATATTTACTAGCTGATCATTTAAAGAAAATGCTTGTCAACCGCATTCTAAAAAAGTCCTAAAATGAATTTTTTGACAAAGCAACTAAATCACTTCTTTTTTTTTGGTGGGGGGAAGAGTCTCTCTCTGTCACCCAGGCTGGAGTGCAGTGGCTCAGTCTCGGCTCACTGCAACCTCCGCCTCCCAGGTTCGAGCAATTCCCCTGCCTCAGCCTCCCTAGTAGCTGGGATTACAGGCGTGTGCCACCAAGCTCAGCTAATTTTTGTATTTTTATTAGAGATGGGGTTTCACCATGTTGGCCATGCTCGTCTTGAACTCCTGACCTCAGGTGATCCACCCACCTCAGCCTCCCAAAGTTCTGGGATTGCAGGTGTGAGCCACCATGCCCGGCCACAACAGATCACTTCTCATTTACCTGTGTCATTAATTCAGGTGACATTGCAGTCAGATTGTTTTCCTTAGAGAGATTCATGGCTTTGTTTAGGATATTAGTAAACAATATTCAGGTGGTCTCTCTGAGTCAATATGATGTCCCATACTGTCAAATAGGTAACCAGGGAGAAAGTCAAGTTCCTTAGACTAACATGCCTTTTCCCCCACTCCCATCCTGAAGACTGCACAGCAAGCTCAGCAAAGCTGAGAGCTGATGTACATTGAGCTCCTGTCTGCACCTTGTAGAGCTTTACATGGAGGATTGCAGCCAATCCTCTTAGCAACTGTGTATACTGTATAGAGGAAGCTCCTATTGTTTGTGTTTCACAGTTGGTAAGATGAGGGCTCAGGGAAACTCCAGGACTTGTGCAAAGTTACCTGTTGGGCTAGAATGTTGTCTATATTTCAATTCTGAAATCTCTATTTCCCATCCATATTTTATTCTAGCAGTTGAGATATTTGAGTGACTAGCAAAGCAAGAACAAAATCTAGAGACTGAATAGACTCACAATCCAGGCTTTGCTCTTAATCTCATATTGAGATTACCAACAAATAGAAGAGGCAATAGGAATATTTCAATAGAGGACCCAAAGCTCCCAATTCTACATAATTCTGTGATGGAAGAACCACTTAAAGTGCTTTATTCATCTTAACGTATTCATGGTTATTTCAGGTAGAAAGAAAAATGGTGGCAATTTTTACTTTGCTTTAGCTCAAGTTTATCTGAATATCCCATGGTAAAAGAGGAAAAGATTGAATGTGAGATTGGCTTTATGTTACCCAATAATGTAACAAATTTAGAAATATGAAATCTGCCGGTGGTTAACCTAGAGAGACCAAGAACAGTTCAGTCTCTTCTTTTGTTCAAATCTTCCTCAAGAAGGAAGTCATGTGACAGGGAAGATGTGGAGACTGTGAAATGAGGACATAAGAGAAATTCCACTGTGTGTGTTTCCAATCTTGTGTGTGCAAAGCTCTTCATATTAAATCATTTTCAGCTGAAGGAGAATGTAAGAGGCACTTTTTAGGTTAGGTCGATGTCATTTGGAAGCCTGAAGGCAGATGGGCAGGGGAAGTGAATTGGTCCTAATGCTCAATCCTTGTAGAGCTTAGCTTGGAGGGCAGATGGAGAGGGAACAATACCTCCGAGGGGTCATTCTGTCTCCTGCACTCTTCAAATGATGAATAACAGATGCTCAAGGAGTATTTCTTTAATGATTAATGAATTAGGCTTTCACTAGAATGTCCTGGAGAACTGTGTTGAGAATAATGGCAGGGCAACCTCAAAATAAAGTGAAAATCAAGGGTGTGAGTGCTCAGTTATGTCTGCCATGATATGGAATAGGAGTGCCACATTAAGGTGCCCTTTTCCCTTCCCTTCCCTTCCCTTCCCTTCCCTTCCCTTCCCTTCCCTTCCCTTCCCTTCCCTGCCCTGCCCTGCCCTGCCCTGCCCTGCCCTCCCCTCCCCTCCGCCTCCCCTCCCCCTCCCCTCTCCTGCCCTTCCCTGCTCTCCCCTCCCCCTCCCCTCCCCATCCCCTCCCTCCCC